>NW_017275283.1:176073-260001 GCF_001594065.2 Cyphomyrmex costatus | reverse complement strand
TTTTTTTTTTTTTTTTTTTTTTTTTTTAATAAAAACTAGTTTCTATAGTAGAAAACAGAAGTGATATTGCTACTTGTGTTAATTATGTTTTAGAAAATAATTTTTACAATAAATTGCGATGAATCGTCCACGATATCTATATAATATCTAGGTCATCTCTGTAACAGATTAATTGAACGAGCTTTGGCCGTTTGTAGATTTAACTTAGTCACGCAATTATCTGAGAGGAGGATTTCCTGTTTAGGCCATGAGATTAAGTGGGTGTTCGTAGATACGCTCTATTCTCGCTAGCATTGTGTTGAATTACGCATACTCCGCCTAATACGCAGATTTAACAATTTCGTCAACTCGAGACGTGCTACACACGTTCTCTTAAACGCAAGATCATTTTATCACGTGGCGTATCATATTATAGCGACGAGAGGATAAACGTGCTCGACTGCATACGTTCCAATGGAGTATTGCTGAGAGGAAAAACTGATCTTTTGTTGTAAATAACTTGTATACACATCTTTTATACATGTGTGCGCAAAAAATTATGCTGACGTCAATGATGGCTGCGCTGGACTATAAACTAATATTGTTAGCGCGTGGAAGAAGATTTTTCAATGATTGATGTTTACATAAACACACGCCGCTTAAATTTATTCATGTACATGTGATGCGGTGCAGGATGTATGCGAACGAATGTGATATAATATCTAATCTCTCTCTTTCTAATGACTTACAACACAGCGATTATGCTTACGCAAAAACGTTTAAAGCAGCAGTTTTTAATGAAGGTTGACGCATAAGAATATTATTAGAATTGAGTTTTGTAAAATGTGGCACAAAGTAGAGGAAGTTTTTTTAAAAATATTTTATTGCAACGAGATTTTTTTACTTATTTGCGTCTTTGCTAAATGTTGGAATAAAATCTTGAAGTTAATTTTCAAAGATAAAATAGCGATATCTTTCGAAAAACAGGAGAGTTTATAAAATATTATGATAAACACAAAGAATTAACTTTTAGGACAAATTTTACATTTAGTATAAATTATTTGTATCTTCTATTATCACAAACTTGTATACGTCGCTTCAATTAGTTTTATTTTAAGCTTTTTTATGCTGTTTGAGAATTGTATTGGCGATCGTATACTTAATTTCTCGAGAGCGTAAGTTATCGAGTGTAAAAATGATCTTTAAATAAAAAAATCTTTTTACGTGTGTCGTGAAATAGAATATTTGGGAGTATCGAAAAGCCAATATATAATCACGAGACATTATAAGGCGATGGAATGATTAAGGCGAGAGAAAATATATTCGGTGGCCGATGTAACCCGGCACGCCGTATTGTAAGATTGCGTAAATCACGTTAAGGAGCACCTTGCCTGGAAGGAAATCCATATATTATCCCGGCCCTAATATGCCCGTACGTGCGTGCATCCCTGATGGTACCTGGCTCCTTAAGATGACGCGATACCAACCCTTCCATTCGTCCTTTGTCTTGAGTGCCTTATTTCCGGCTTACGTCCATCATGTACAACTCTGCCATAGTATAAATACTGTAATATTGCTGACGTCGTCGCTTATTGTAATATATAACGTGAGAATTTATTCACGTGCATTAACATAAATATATTTAGCACCTGTTTAGGTAACATTATTCAACTTGTTTGAGTAATGTTATTCCCATAAATTAATATTATTGTAAGGAATGTGTTTGTGCTTTTTTTGCTGACTGATTATTTAGATTCGTCATGAACGATTCGATATTTATTTCTATTTTATATAAATTGCATATGTATATGTTTTAACAAATGGTGCATGATAGCTGATTGTTTGTCTAATTATTTACAATGGAACTTTGCATTATCATGCAAAGTTACATACTTATAAAGTTACATACTTATAAAGTTTATTTCCTGACGTAAATACGTTGTTTTTTTTTTTTACAAGAAACGAATCAGGAGGATTATATAGGGAGGTGCCGTTGAGAACCGCTGTTTCGTTTTGCGCGACGAGAACCTGCGGCAAAGGGTTAAAGGAAAGGGAGTGTAACTCTCCGTTATCTCGGCGTGCTTCCGTCGGGCGGCGAAGCCGGGGGTGGGGACGGTTTCTCGAAGGGTAGTAGAGGTACCGGGGGCTAGTTTCTCCGGAGTCAAAAGAGGTCCGCAACGTTTTCATGATTTTCCCAGGCTAATTGTTATGCATGGCGCGCATCCCGGCCATTTAGCCTTTAAACTCCTCGACCGCCTCTCTCTCTCTCTCTTTCTCTCCGCGTATTTCTCGCCGTCTCTTTTGTCCGTTTTCCCTCGCTCGTCCGTGCCTTTCCCGTTCTCCTCCCTTTCCGCACATGTACATTCGAACGTACATGTGCGCGCAGACCTCCGAGACGCGTCTTTCCCTCTTTCATCTACGAATGCCCGAGCTACTTTCGTCTCTATTTGTCTCACGGAATATCGCCGTCTCCCCGCTCGGCACAATTTTCCCCGAGCGTGTGCCACGGAAATCTCACGTTTCTCTACGTAACACGCCGCATCTCCTTATTTTTTATTCCGCCCGGTGACACCGTGATAAGAACGCGCACGTGCTTCCGCGTATCCTTCCGAGAGCGCCGTCTTTAGGCGAGAGGATATATGACAAGTGACTTGCTCGCGGCTAAATGTTTTCGCGAATAACCGAGGTTCTCTCCAAATACTATTTACTTCTTCTACATTTGACGAGCGCGTATTTAAATCTTTAAATCCCCGCATGATGCCGCACCACGGATATTTTCTCTCTTCAGTTTGTATAAAATGAGAATAATTATTTTGCGCGAGGTGAGTAAATAAGAATAAAGAAAATAACTTTTACATGTCGGTATTGTGAAATGAAGTTGTATCTTTCGTTCTCTCTTTTGCGAAAAGTAAATAGAATATTACATTTCTCGATCTGAAATTAAATATGGTATATTTATATTTACGGTCTAATTTATATGAAATATATTTTACATATAAGTTGGACTTGAACGTATATCCGTAAATTGTTGCTTATTCATCTTTGAATGAAATACTTGTCTTAAAGTTCATTTAGTCGTTGTAATATTAATTACATTGAGGTACATTCAGCTTGCTAGATAATTGGTAGATATTCGCACTTGACGAGTAACTATTTATTATCACGGTTATTACATTGAAATATAAATTGCAGATACCGTAAAATATAAACGTTCGTAAAAGAGCACGCTTATTTCGCAGTTAATGGACGCGGCACGGCGCGCGCAGTTTGACCATCGTTGATTTTACAGCGCGACGCGCACACATACAATACAATCGCGGTAATACAATCGCGCTTGTTCTTCGTTTCGCGCAAGGCCGCGGCAACTTCGCAAGCGTTATGTACCTTTTATCTGACGATGCAAAACATCGTTTATTCTTTAAATCGCGCCTCCAGGAATTATTTTACGTTACACAAACGTATACCGTTGAATTATTGCGGCATGGAAGGCGCGCTCCGTGTAGATCGGTCATATCGCGGAGTTCTCCTCTCGTGAAACTCACGCAGACGTCGGTTGCGTGAGCAATGCAGTATTACTGTAAACTCTCGTGCGTTTCTCGGTTTGTCCCGCGCGGAGTGTACATACACGGGGCATAACCAGCGTCGCGTGACGTCTCGCGTTCTAGTCGATATACCTCGAGGTGAGTGAAGACATTAAATAACAAAGCGCGTATCGGTACGCGCTGACGTGAAGTCCGATTCTCGAGCGCGCAACGTTCAACGCTGGCAAAATGTCCCCTTTTCCTTTTTCCATCTACATATACCTACGTATTGCACCACGGGACATAACGATTTCCGCAAAGCGAAGAGAATAATTTGCGGTCTGCCAAAGTTTTTCTCTTCACTCGTGTGATATTTTGTCATTTAAATGCTCTCTCTTTTAGGTAAAAACAGTTTTGCTGAAGTATTTAAATATTTCATTAGATGTATAGATCTGAAAATAATTTTGTTATTTTCGACTGTCAAATTATGTAGGACGCGTAAGAATTAATGATTTATACTGCAAAAGGTTTTAGCAACCAGTTCAAACGCCCTACATAATTATTTTGATTCAAACAAACTTATTTTCAGATCTCTACCTAATTATATTTTTAGGTACTTGAGCGAAACTGTTTTCACGTAAGGAGATATGGCAAAATAACAGTTAACTTTATTGATGCTTTTCTGTAAGATCGTAAGATGACTGAAGGGGATTAAAATCTGAAATGGGGTAGACCTAGGTAAGGGATTAAACAGATTTCATTTCATCCACCTGTACCGCGCGTAGTTACAAGGGCGTGTATTTACGCGTATATTTGGTCGGCGGGCGCCGTAATTCGAGGCATAATTCCTCGTTTGACCGTGCGATTTATCGTCGGTGCCAATGCATACGTCAACGCGATAGTTTCCCCGGCAGCGTATGAGGTTTAAAGCGAGGCCCGTCATTTCCTTTGTAGAGACGCGTTGTGCCCGATGCTAAGTTTAGCGTATCACGGCTAGGCTGCCTTCAATAGTAAATGACACTCGGATGCGGTAGTTTGCTGTGTTGTAACGATGACGATTTGCGACGCGACGCGTTGACGTGATGCTTAAGGGAACAATGAGGCGCGATGCGTTATCTTTACGTGAACGGGATGCGTTACGACGTCACTGATCTGCATTAATGCGGCAACATAGCGATCGCCGATCAGACATTTCTGAGCCCCGATTCTGAGGATAAGTAAATAATTTTCGCGCTATACAATTCATACCTCTATTCTATATGCGCTATTGTAATTAATTTATTGGAATTATTCATGATGCCGCAGAGCGTTGTCAACAGGAAATTCAAAATGCTCGAGTTTTTGATGTATTATAATTATGCCAATCGAATAACGAACGAGTTAATTATATTGTAGTAAATTTATAGTGATAATATAAAGCGGCGCATTTATATTTTCATTTAATGTTAATTTAAAAAGAAGTTTTTTATAACCCCATAAAAATCCATATAAACGTAACATGCGTGCGTATTATTTTCGGAATCGAAATACATATTTTAAAATCGTCGTGTTTCATATACGCAGAATCTTCTCGGTCAAATTTTGGTAATTTAATATACCTTTAATGCACCATTAAAAATCTGCGATACAAATAAATTACGGCAACATAATCCAATGGGGAGGCTCTCGTGAACGTGCGCAGCACTCGCGCCGTATAAAATCGCTTTCGTTTCGTTCCATTTTTGATACTCGACTCCCTCGGCCCCGACACTGCGTAATTACGACATTTAAACGATTTACGACGGAGGTGTGACGGCGAGGGAGGAGTCCTCCGGCGTCGCGACGCCACTGCCGGCGCGTACAAACCGCATCACCGCGACGCGGTCCTCGGGGAAGGGTTGAGAGCGTGTCCGGTCGGGAAATAACTTTCTTACCTACTTACGCCTTCATCTCCTGGCGCCGACTAACTACGAAACCCCTCGAAACCCCCTGCTTCCTATTGCATTGTCACGCGGAGAAAGACGTTGTCTCTTGCCGGTTGAGCTCTTGTTTCGCGTTCGACAGACCGCGACCTCCGTAAAGTTTCGACGGTTAAGACACGTCTGAAGTTTCGATGATCGTCACCGAGATTAGGAAGTGACGTTCTCGGCGGAAGTGAGATTCACGTGTGCCCTGACTTCCTTTCAATCGTAATGAACATTTGATCGTCAACGAGAATGCCGGCAATATTATTATTAATTGAGGATGGCAATAATCTCTCGGCGATAAACCGTGGCTGCATTGTCATTTAAATGTTTATAAGTATTAATTTCAGTTCCCGGATACATATAATTAAAATTTAATAAATATACCAGTTGCGCGGTCGTATTGTTGAACACATTGTTACTTAGTTTTCTACATAATGCCTTTGTCGCGCGCGATCTCATTATAAATATTGGAATTTATGGTCTTATATAAATCATTTTATTGTTTTTCACTGCTAATTGAGTCGATAATATTTAAATAATTAATAAAAATGTGTACCTAATTTAATAAGAGAAATCCTATATTTGGTCGAAGCGAATCTCAGTGCTTAAATACATATATACGATATATAAGATTCGCTTCGACCGAATATAAGATTTCTCTCATTTAATTATATTTATTCTCATCAGTACATCATATTGAAATCAACCTAATTCAGAAGCTCTATATATGAGACATTATTTTTCAATACTAAATATGTGTCTCATTATCGCATGTGAATACATAACTAACAATAAGTAGATAACGAGAAAGTCTTATCGTTCTAAATTGGATCTAAGTGCTTGAATAATATTGTATTTCAAGTTGGATTTAATATCCAGTTCTACTTATTTTTTAAATTATTGTTGAATCAATTTAAATTAAAATATAGCTATACAGTAATAAGAAAAGAAATAAGAAATATTACAAAAAATTGTATTTTCTTATCGATGAATTTAGATCGCTTCTTGATGATTGTTAGCTAATTATAAATATTATATACGTAATGGACATTTATTTTCTATATTATGATCGTTAATAAAATAACATATGTATATCTAAAAGCACCCGATCGGATTTAAAGGTTACATTTAAGGCCAACGATGTGTATCGATGCTTAAATACTGCTATGAAATATGTATAATAAGAAGTAGGTCGCGAGTTTATAAATGTGTACTCTTAGCTATTAAAATGGGACTATGGATAAACTCGATATATATTGTCGTATATATTGCAAACATATCGATATATTGAAAATATAGAGTGTTATTTTAGTGATATACTTGTGAGAATATTGTTAGACAGAATAGATAAAATAAGCGAACATTGACATTTTGCCTTTAGCACAAAAGTCGATAATTACAGCTTCACATTTGTTTTATTAAAGGTGAGAAATATCTTGTTATTTAATTTAAACGAATTTTATTGGAGTGTGAAATTTTGATATACATAAAACGTACTCCCCGTCCCAATAAAAAGTAACGAAATTTTATGATGACAATAAGAAATAACTGTAGAAACGTTTTTTTTTTAATGATTATATGTACATAATCTATTTTTGTACATAGTTTTTTATATATAGTCATCCTTATTATTATAAATAGTTTCATAATTGTATAAATTATTTTAAACACACACTTATTTATAATATTTTATTCGGACGATTAATGACTTCTGCATTATTCTTTCGCTATCGAAAAAATAGACTCGTAAACATTGAACAATTTTCACACCTAAAAACGAATGACATCTAAAAATGAATAATGATACTTGATGTTTATCAACTAGATGTTGTTTTCTTAAACAGATATAAAATCACGATTTACAACGAAAAATTAATATCGATGTTATTTCCTACGTTCAACTTCGATCAAATCGTAAAAAAAAAAAAACAAAGGAAAAGTATCTAAGTAAGAAGCAAGTCGTGCGTGGAAATCACCACACCACATGTCATATCGATAATTGTCGGTCTTTCTGCGTAAGAGGAGGCAAGGGTTGTCGTGGGGTCGACACGTGGGACACGCAATCTCCGCTGCTGGCTATTGTTTATTATTCGTAGTACATGTGCGAATCGATCGAAACTTTTGCGGGAATGCTCGTGTAACGAATTGTATATTTTTAACATGTATTACCGCACACGGGCTACACTCGATAACGACTGTATAGAACACGTGAACGTGTACGAGCGTCAACCGCCTAATGTTGTATTGTTAATAATATATTTGCCAAGCTATCAAGAGTCCTCTTTGTGTATGTATGTATATTTCACTTGTCATCTTGTTTTATGCCATCAAGGTATTAACTTTTCTTATTGTCAGTTTGATGTGTAAAATTACGACAGGAAATCTTATATTTTATTATGCAAAATCACTCCTTAATGTCTAAAGCTTTTATGATTTAAAACCTTACTATTTTAAAAGATTTTTTTGGGGTTTCTAATAATTCTAAACGTAATTTACAGTAAAAATATTTGACAAAAAACTTTTCCTACTTTTTTTGCTTTATATCTACGTAAATCAAATTTTAATATCGATTGGAATGAGAGCAAATCTGGCTACATTATCTGATGGGTAAAGCAAAAGAACAAAGAGCCTAAATCCTAAATTCCGTTAAGAATATACATGAGTAGATTCAATGGTTAAGTCATACATTAACGTATCTTCTAATTAAAATAACCACGAATTGATAAACAACTTATGCAACATAGTTGCTACACGATAAACAACTTATGCAACATCGTTGAAGAATATTATTTTACTTTGATCGAAGTTACGTATTTAATTTATTAAATTGTTGCATACGTGATTTATCGATATAGGATACGTTATTAGATTTGTAATTTGCAGTTTTACATCCTGTTGGTTAGAATGTAAACAGATGAAACGTTTAGTAAAATATTTGATAAGATTTACATGGAATTTCCGTAACTAATTTTTCCCAACTACGACATGCTTCCTCGTACGTTTCCTTATACTCTTAAATGCAATTTTGCTGGGTAGTGCTGTTATTTTTCATTACCTTATCTACCTTGTAAGCAAGCTTCTTAGGATATAGCGTATGCATACAGTCATTTCAAATTGCCAATAATGTACATATATTAGGAACATTACATACACTAAGGTACATTTGCTTGCTGGATAGCTAATGGAATTAAATACGGGAGATACGAGGTATGTCAGCGGGGAAAACAGTTATGCCCAATGGTACGAACCGATAACGGTATTTAAACTAGGCTTACCAGCATTCAACATCTGTTACAAGTTTGTGCATAGATATTTCTCTATTCTGTATCCTTATCGTTACGCGGAGATCTATTTCGCGAAAATTGTTACGTCATGCCGATCATTAGCTTTATACCGCCAGAGTATAATGATTCAGTTTAAAATTTTAATCAATCCGAATACATTAAACATATAAAAGGAATGCATTAGCTGTCCTTCGTTAAAAGTATTTACATGCGGAACGTGTCGCGCATAAGTTATCATAACTACGTTCATAACGAGAAATTTAATAGCGCTTTAAAGAAACGAGAAGGACAGATAAACGGAGGTAACGTGACAATAAAAAAGATTCGCAAAATGTATCTATAATGTAGTCAAAGTTACAAAGAAAGGTATTTATATATAGCGCGAAAATCGCTATTAGTTAAGGAATACTTAACGGTATACATTTCCAACTAGTTATAAATTGATTTGTTATTAATTCATTGAAAAAATAAAAAAATATTTCGTTTCGCAACTTTATGTGAATCCTCGTTCATCCCGAAGAGATGCGAATAATCTCAAGTAACCACTCCATTCACTTTACGCGTTTTCCGCGTCTGTCCCATTTATTACAATGTCCCGCGACTATGTGGCGGAAACGGTGTGTGGCTCTCTGGCACTTGGTGCGTTTATATCGCGTGGTAGGCGTTAATTTCGCGCAAAGAGTGGCATGCAAATTTCTCGACGGCAAATATTGCGCTTTCAGTCCGCAAGAGTCTTGAGGGATCATCGAATACACAGAGACGATACAAGGAGTGTTGGCGAGGCGATAGAAGAGAAGACGGAAAGGGGGGAGGAGAGAGAAAATAGATGGAGCGCGTCCACCTTTCTAAGCGTGCACGTCGACGCACACTCGCGTATTTTCTCGTAATCCATAGCATTGCGTGCTTCGATAACACGCCGGCCGGCCGACAGCAGTATTTTATGGTCTCGCACCTTCTCGCCTGTCCCGAGAGCTCTTCCTTTCAGCACCGATATCTCCGCGTTTGCATTTAACGTTAAGGTCACCCGCCCACGTGTGCGCCAACGTTACTTCGGCATCGGCGATCGGTGACGCGATACGCCGATTTTACTGTTATTACGTTGCTTCTTAAACAGGACTTAGACTTTAGGTACTGGATAAAATCAGGGTTAACTGATGAAATTAGCAACTCGCTAATAAACGAACAGTTTTGTAAATTCGCGCGTATTACGCAGGGAGTTACTGCGATTTGCGAATGCACGTTCGATGTCCGCAAGTCTTCTTTAATGTTATTTTTATTTGAATCTCTCGAAACATTCTGTTGTAATCGCGCGGTATTTATACGTTTTGAAACTGATGATGGCGCGATCTTGGAAGTCACTAAAATATCCGATGATCCAGAAAATCTGAAAAATGTGGTGAAAATGTTTCGAAAATGTTTGCAATCTTGATCTTGTAAAGATAATAATTCTTGAGGAAAAATGAGGATATTAGAATTAGAATTAGACAAGTGAGCGCGATACAAATGACATTTATAAAAGTATCATACATTTTTAATGGTGTAACGCGATCGTTTATCGGTAATATTTCACGTAATGTGCATAAAAATATTGCAGTATCAACGAGAGTGCACGCTGGCTTTATTGTAAATCGCAGCTGTATTTAATCCGCAATATCGTATTCTACATACCTACCGTGCCGGTGATGAATTCCTTGCATTACTGGCGTTTTGCCATCAAGTTATGTAACGCGTACGCGTGTGTCTGATGTGTAACATATTAACCAACGATACATTACGATAATGGGGGCCTTTTAATATTTGGCCAGACGTCGATAATTTCCCTCTACTGAAAAATTCAAATCGAAACGCGATGCACGTGTGCGACTCGATCTCACATTTTTTTTTTATTTTCAATGAGGTACAATATTAACAATGTTGTTGTCTTTTCTGTATAACGTTTTTTCGTAAGACGGCATATTTTAGATTTATAATTTGCTATCGAAGACTCTACTTTTTTACGAAGTGATTGAATCGATACATCGAAAAAACAAAATTTATATTAATTAACTGAATTTTCAACGTATAATAATAAAAAGAAGTATTTAATATAATAGTTTACGTAAATATTTTTGAAGAAAATATTTGATATAATTTAATATACTTATATTTTGTGTCTGAAAAAAAAAAATTAAAGATATTCTCCAATACTTATATTCGTAAAATAAATTGCTTTCAATTGCAATAACATAGATTGTAAGAGTGTGTGTCCTTGCAATGTTGAAAGGGGCGATCAAAACAAAGGCGACATTAGTTCACGTCCGTCAGTATTTAGTCATGCTCTCTAAACCATTCTGACTCCAATACGATACGACCACTTGTATCGATCGTAAACGTAGCATTGCTTGATATCATAAACCTACATCGGTACGTTTGGTCCCTGTATTAGGCATGCTGCTAGTTCCGTTATGTATTCATCAGTCACAGCATTTGTACGAGCATTGATTTGTTGTTGCTGTAACATCACGGCATGATTGTAAATACTTTACTTCTTTTATTGAAAGGTGTTAAACACGTACGTGTTCAATTTAAAAATTATATTAAGCAATTTGAAAGGAACATATTTCGTATTATATTGTATTAAAAAAATATGGTTTTATATTAAATAATTCTAAATATAATCTAATGTCTGACGATGATGCATCAAACATTGTCACTGTTTGTTATCTATAATATCTGCTTATATATATATATATATATATATATATATATATATATATATACCTATATAGGAAATAAATGCCTTAAATGGTCAAGCTGGATGTTAAGTGTTTAAATAATTCGATGTAAATTTATATACTACATATGTAATCGTTTAAATTGCGTGTCGAATTGATTTTTCGGCCTTGAAACGCAAACCCAACTGAACTAATGTTAAGTGACTATGTATACATACACACACATACTATGCGATGTGAATACATCTATGGTATATTCACATCGAATTATTTAAGCACTTTAGATACACCGTGTCTTTGACCGTTTAAAGCATTTATTTTGCACATGTATTTACATTTACAGTCCTAAAACATCTTGTGTTTTATATATATAATTTTTAGCCTTTACGTAGCGGGGAAAACCACTCTTGTGACTTTGAAACAGTATCATATTTTGAGGCAAGAGATACAGTGAAATAGTGAATTATAATAATAAAAAATCACTTAAGAAAAACTGTAAAATTTAAAAAATAGGCCTTTAGCTTTCCAACGTTAAACAATGTTTAAGCAGTTAAATATAATATTTACTACCGTGCGGAATAATTTAGCAAATAATTAAATTATATTCTTGATTATACGAACAATGATTGTATTTATTTGAGATGAACTATCTGCGCAACAGAGATAAATAGTTCATCCCGGTAATAACCAAGTCCTCTCCGCATAGAACGTAAGCGACTATAAATACCGACTATCTTATGCACGGCGATGCCGATGTTAGTCGATGCCGCGATTGTATCATACTGATTATAGTGTAACGCCATGGCGCGGCCTGCATCTCCCCCTCTCTCTCTCTCTCTCTCTGATTCCGCGGAAACGATGCAGTAGTGAAATAAAAAAGTGCGGGAGCCTGGCAGCGAAAGTTCCCAGGTGATTGGTCGTGGGAAATATCGCGGTTAGGAAGAGGCTGATAAAGTGGATCGATGAGTCGATATATAACGGACAGAGGAGGGGAAGTATCGCGCGGCTGGTGTGAGAATTTATGTGGATATAAACAGACGAAAGTTTCGCGGGGATGCATGAATGGCGGCGCGGCTCGACGTGGCTCGACGCGGCGCGGCGCGGTGCGGGCGCGTCGCGTCACAGAGCGCGGTGCGGGCACGCGTACGGAAAACAGAAAGAACAAACAGGACCGCGCGCGCCGATCGCCGATATCGGAAAAATTAACGACCAAAGAGCCGGAGTGACGGGCCATTAAATTGAAATCAGCGATCCGATCGAAGTCAGCGGGCGTCACTTCGCGAAAGTGCACCGCGTCGTTTTTAATCGAGGGGGCGGTTGTTTCAACGTAGACGGGTATAAGCTGCGCCTCGTATGCCTCGCGATTGAAAACTTAGAAAATAGAATATTAACTGTATTCTATAATAGGCTGGTTGATCATTAAAAAGATATGAAGTTACCGACGACGTTGACGTATCGAGTATATGACGTAGAGTAAGGGAAGATATATCTTTCACAGAACCGTTAGAATCTTTTTTACGTTGCCAGAAAACTTCACTGGACAGAACTGAATTATGAAAAAAATGAAAAACGATAATTTTCTTATCGCTCCATTACCTTATGCCAAATTATTTCAAAACATCAAATCATGTTGCATCCTTATACGATTCGATTGAGACGACATTCGGCAAATTATAATCAATCGAAAAGGAAGTGATTAGCTATTTAATTTGCTTGTAAATTAATTTTATCACACTCTCGCTCTCCCTTCCCTTGGCCACACGGTACGAACTAAAAACCATCGATTAATTCTGTCTAATGAATCCTTATAGCGCAAAGCGCAAGCTAAATTGCTCCGAGTTTGAATTTTGTCACTGAACGATACAGCCGCTCGATCGAAAGCAGATCGGCACTGAGGACTGAATCGCGTATACGAATGCGCGCATCGCGAAAATGCACACCCTTCCAACCCCTAATGCCAATGACCTGCTCGCTTATAGGCGCAAAGTCCTAGCTATATCCGACCGTCTGTATGCTGCCTATTCTTAGCACGAGGAGCTCCATATGCATACTATATATCCCTGTACATATACTATATGTCAAGGTGTACACTCTTACGTGTGCAATACGCGAAAATACATCCGCCATGCGGATACCGATAATTGATGCGATGCGTATTTTTCAAGACACAACGTGAGCGACTGATCGATCTCGAAAAATATCGTCCCCCAATGGAGGATTTGACTTTTTCCAAATTGTCTGGTTTGCATAGATGTTAATTGATTATTTAGAGATCTCTGTTTTCCATCTTGAGAATATGAAGAATGAGATTAAAACATGCTGAGTTATTAATCACGCGAGTTATGCACTGTGTAACTCGACTAAAGATTGTTTTACGTAGCAAGTCGTATAAAAGATTTCTCATTTAGTTGGTTCATATATAGCTCTTATTTTAAATCTTTAAAGTAACAATAAGTTATATACGTATACATATATAAAATATACGTGTTTATAAGATTGTAATAATACGCATAAATTTAAGGAAAAAAGGAGTACATTCTGTATGTGTGTATTTCTATATGTATTTATGAAAAAGATATTAAGAAATAAAAGTTATTTATATAACAAAGCAGCTTCTTCACAGACAATTATAAAATATATTTTATTTTAATCTCTCTTAGTGAAAGCGCATTTTTATTGTAGTTTTACTTATTGATATGTATATATGAGAATCGCGTTGAAAATAATAATAAAAATTTTATACCGGAGAGCAAGAAATAATAGTAGAGAGAAAAGCTGACTCATAGTATGTTTATTTCATCCAAGTTTTGTTTTTATTTTATTATTTTCGAAAATAATCCAGGTATTTATAGTAGCAGGTATTTCAGGATACTGAAAATTCAGCTGTTACGTCTTAATGCCGCGAAATAGATTTAACTACCTAAATAATTAATAATAAGCATTTTTGTCTAATTTAAGATACTATGTTAAAGTATAACATAGTGTCTTAAATTAACTAAAATGCTTATTATTATCTCTTTATTATTTTGGTATACATTTTAAATGAAGAAGCTATTATTTTATAATACTCGCAACATTTTAGAATCGATAAGAGAGCTATACTCGTTTATTGTTTTCCTTATAAACTAATAAGATAGTGTTGTAAATATCTCAAGTTTATGAAGATGCCTAACTAGCGGATGAACTTTTTAATGTTGCACTGCTCGTCTTTTCTCGTTTCACGCGAATTGCGAAACATCGCGGAATGGTCGGATGTTGCCGCGGCATTATTACTCGCGTTACAATCGCGTTTCGCGGTTCATGAAAGACGCGGTCGTAAGTTACACAGGCAGCAGGAAGAGAACCGTCAGGGCCATTTGATAAGCAACCGTGTTCATTATTGCACATTAGCCCAGTTATCGTCACGTCCTCTCTTTACCTCCTACTTCTAGCTCGCTACGTCTTTGCCGCGTCCAGCGATGCGAATGTGAGTTCTACACTCCGCTTGGTATGCCTTAATTGGCACGTGTATTATAGCTGTAAGATATTATTCTCACCTGATTAATTGCATTTGAAACATACCTCATCCGTCTCTATCTTTAGACATTTACGTATTTCAATAATTTATATATAGAAAAGAAGCAAATATATATATTAGATTGATATTATACGATAAATAAAAAGCAGAATATCACTCACATTTTTGTTTTTAAATAAAATGGTTTTGAAGACTACGAAAATTATCTGAAATTATTCAATACAAAGCGCCATTTTTCAAAGAAAATTTCCTAGTTTTGCAAATTTATTTTGATTTAATTAAAATTGACTTAGAGTTAGTTGAATGTTTCAAAATCTTTATATAGAATGATCATAATGTAATGATTATTTTTATATGTATACACACATACACATATAGAGGGAGAAAAGAACTTTATAACTCTTTTCTAAAAATTTAGTTATTTTGGGGGAAAAGACGCGAGTTATAGGAGTACGTTGCGTATATATATTAATCTATTGTCTATATTTGATTCTTCACAATACTTGTAAGATCAGAGGAGTCATGTGCGATAATAGCCTCTCTCGACGATAAAAAAAAAGCCGTTGGCCGTATATCTGCGCTGTGCCGGAAACCGCCCCGAATTAAAAAAGGAGACATAACAAAGAGTCCTTTCTTCGTAGGTCGTCTTCCACTTTTCCTTCCAGGATCTACGTGAAAGGTAGAGCGTCGTTAGCGCCGTCCTCTTTCTCATAAATTTATTTCCCGTATTCACAGTTTACTTTCGCGCAAAGATAGATGCGTTGCGTAGAGTAATTTAAGAAAATAATAAGGATTAGCACTCTTTAAGAATGTGAGTATAGGCATTTTGCACGAATATTTTTCGTAAAATGCTATTGTAATTTATTAATAATACAAGGCAGCTAAACTTTCTAAATTGTAACCTTCTCAGTCCAGTTCCCGTTAGAGCATCTAAATACATAATTAGAAGTGAGATATTTACGCGACGCAAGTATTAGACCTTAGATTCCAATTAGCATAATCCACGTGTAACCGCCGCATGCTCTTTATCACGCTGCGGCAAAGCGGTTTCCACGCGTCACACTCGATTAAGTGACCGTCAACAAGTGCATTGCAACTTGTATAATTTCAGTCACGACACTTACGTAATATGAAATTAATTTAGGAGGACGGCAAGTTAAACACTGTAGAAAATATGTAACAAAGCAGTTTGTGTACATTCTTGGAACGTGTATACAACACTGTTTATAGATTCGCTAATATGCTGATATATTTACGATAATTTATACTGTTTAATTATTTCTTACATTTTCTTTAAAAAAAAAAGTTGTATTTATTATGAAAAAGATAAGCACTCCCTCTTGCAGTTTTTAACGTATACGATTATATATTGCAATTTAATTTCCGTTAAGAATTCGTCAATCGAAACACGATATTCGCGGGATTTATTCACGCGTATATATACACGGAAATAATAATTTTGTTAAAGTATTAAAAAAATTAACTAAATATAAATCTGAAAATAATTTTGTTAGACCATCAAAACAATTATGTAAAACGCTCAAGCTGATTGTTGAAACGTCAACTTTTTGTAAAACCTTTCGCAGCATTGTTCGTTATGCTTAAGTGTACTACGTACATAATAATTTTACAGTTCAAAATTGTTTTCAAACCTGTATTATTTAGCTGAATATATAAATACTTGAAAAATACTGTAAGATCGTACTTTCCGTGTGATTCCATGTAGCGCTAAGGTGGAAGCATGTTTTGACTCTTGTTCCTCGCCGAGAGTCAATAAGGTACACGCCAAAAAGGGTTGTCGCTAGGGGTAACACCGTGTTTAATGAAAACAATCCTAGTTTATAATCCGCAATAAGTCTCGGTGGCGCCGCTCCCGTTATCGCTGAATTCTCTCACCTCGATCCAGGCGGGAAGAGGACCGGGGAGGGTCTCTTAGAAGTGAATTGGCGGCTACGTTCTACGAGATGACATGAGCTGAGAGGATGGGTTAACGCGAGTTCTCAGAAGGGTTGAAGAGCCCAAGGTATACCCAAGGTGCGCGGAGAGTGCGGCGCGGCGAAGAAGGATAGCGATGGGGAGAACGACTGTCACGCGAAATGAGGTGCACGGTGGCGAAGAGGCAAGACGTGGGTGGCGGAAGGGCACGAGCCCCTTTTCGGGGACTATTAGCAGTTTAGCTTCTACAAAAGCCTTCTAATTGTACATGAAATTTGCTCAGAGAGAGAATATACCTTCAAGAGCGACAATATACTTCTTGAGACAATGAGAAGAAAAAGAGCGAGAAGGAGGAAGAATGTGTATGAGGGACGAAGGGAGCACGGTGTGTACCGGAAGGGGCGGAAAGGCTGATGGCGAAAGAGGAACAGAGTCAGTTTATTCCTCAGGCGTTTGTTAATTTGCCACGCGAACACGTTATGGCCGCTTGGTCGTCCCAGGAAACAAATGAGAAAAGTCGAGAATGGTTTAGTAGCTTCGTAGTGGATATGGATGTCACCCGGTGCCTTATTGTCAGCTGTGAAGGGAGAATATGACGGAGTCGATGAACTTCGGATCTTGCAACGGAAGGAAAATTTGAAGTATTGCCTATTAAAATATACGAGAAGTCACATTGGCCTTTCTCTCCCCGGTTTATTGAAATGTTAAACGATTTAGAAAATAACAGAATGTAAAATATTATTAAAATGATATTAATATTTTTTTAAAATTATTATATGAAAATGGAATTAATATTTTATAAAATTATTATATTGTATAATAATAAAAATTAATTATATATTAAATAAAAATGTATTCAATTGATTGTATTTTCGCTTTTACAAAATTGCTTTAATTTTATTGGTTGTTACAATTTTAATTTATATTAGATATTACAGTATAAGATGACAGAATTCAAAAACTTTTATTATATTAATATATATTATTAATTCTATTTTATACCAAAAAAAGAAATTATCGAGAAGTAATCATGTCAGTTTAACAATGACTAAAGAAAGTAATAATATCATTTTTTTTATATTTTATGAATATACCTTTATTTTATTATTTTTTTATACTTGTAAACGTATTTAAATTATTTCATCGAAATAATCATTTAAATCAGGTATATTATTTATTTGGAGATATAAATAAGAGAGAGAGAATAAAAAAAATCTATGTTTAGAGTATGAGTCTAAAAGCTTGTGTTAGCTTACTTATTTAAATTTATATATTTATAAGATTAAAAAAAATAAAATAAGTTTTAGATAAAAAAAAAATAATTCATTTACAATGAGATTTTTAAGAAAAAAATTTAATATCAAAAATAATTTACTCTTTTAGAAGAGTGACGTATAGGTATATGAATAAGATTTCTGACTTTTTAATACGATCCAGCTGGCCATTATCATTAAGGGACTCGCTGTTGGATCGGCGAGAATTTGTCGACCGCGATGAGCGAAAGAAAAAGCGCGCTCCGGATTCGGATTTTTCATTAAGGAGACGTCGACTCAGCTATTTGGTTGCCGTCCCCTGCAGGGGATGCAAAGCGGGAACCAACAAGCGATGGCACCGAAAGGGGGATGGCCCCAGCATTGCCTCGTGGTATAATATGGTGGATTAATACGCGCAAAATCTGCCACCTAAAAGTTATTAATGACTATCGCGGCACTGCCTCGCTCGGCGACGCGTCAAAGATTTTATAAAGGAGGGGTCCCAACCCTCTGGACCACCCGACGACGTGCCTCGTCCATTCTCCAAGCCGTCGAGAAAAAGACAGTCGAAAAGTCGAGGGGATTGTTAAGAAAACGATGTTTCGTGTTCCATATTTTATTAATTTTATTTATTAAATACAAATAAAAATATACATAATATAAATAATACTAGATTATCGCAATGGAAACTGTTATTTGATGCAAAAAATATTTCCATATGAGATAATTTCAACGTGCTTTAATTCAATTCTCACGTACAAGATTCATTTGTCACATATGTCGAGCGATCGATGACTTTTAGTCGATTATCAGTAGTTCCTTAATGAATTTCATGATACAGGTAGCTGTCAATAATGATGGCATCACCGGTGATTCGCCGGTGGTTATCGAATGCAATCGACCGGGTGGCCGACTGACAGAAATACGCGTCGTTTTCATTTTTAATCTTATCGCCGACATGGAAAGTCTATTAGAGCCGGTATCTGACCACGCGTATTTTTGACCGGTCGGACGACGGTCAGGCGCCTGAATTCAGTCGACATATTCAATTGCATGGCAGCTTTCGGTATCGTATTATTTAATGTGGGGGATACAGTCCGCAAATTCCATAATAAACGGGAAATGTAATTTAACATTGGGTATAGGACGTCGAATAAACGTTGATGGAATCCAGGAGGGGCGTTGTAAATTGATATAATTGATATGTCGATTATCGTGACAACTAATGGAAAATACAAGTTTTGATTTCTTCCATATGGAGAAATATGTTTTTTCTATTTTTTAGATCTTACGTTGTGCGAATATTTGTTATTATATTGTATAGCAACAATCAAAGAAACGCAATATTTATGTATAATAGATTTCCAGAATCTTTTATATTATACTTCTCTGATTTTTGATGATTCATCCAGTTATTTATTGCAGTTTTACAAAAATAGGTAAACGAATATAATTAATCAATAACGTGTAATAATACTTTGAAAGCATAACGCGATGCAGTTGAAGTGCAATTGAATAAACGTCATAAAGTAAATATCCGTTATACACGTCGTCGTCGTAAGACACATGTTATGAATTCATGAAAGTTTAAGAAACGTGCGGTTGTATGAGTAACGACGTGAATATCTAAATTACCGTAATTGCATGGCATTAAATAACAGAAAGATTTAACTGACAATGAAGGAATAAGAAATTAGAGGGAAGAAATGCCATGTGTCACAATGTACGAGCTCGAGAATCAATAATGCAAAATTTAAAAGAAGATTCGATATATAAAATGTCACATTACGCGTAGAGTAAATTTATTTACGTCCGAAGTAAAATTTGTTTTGTTTTATTAAACAATTTTATTGAAACATTTACGAATAAGAAGTTTAGCGTGCGGAATCGTTTCTCTTCATTTACTACGTACATTTAGATGTATTTACGTGTGCTGTATGCGAGTATTTCGTTTGACAAACGCACTCAGTGCCTTAATGAAAAATCTTCGCTCGTAACAAGACGTTAGATTAAAATTCGGGATTACGGTGGAAAAAAAATGAGCATCCAGCGTGCGAAACGGGACAAGAGCTGCCTCGCGATTTTCAAGAGCACCCTCAAGTTATCTCCCGACTCATCCTCGGCAAGGAGATTGAACGTGAATGCCCGGGACGGAAAAAAGCCGACAGCGTAACAGAAACGATACGGAGTGCCTGACGAGGAGTCACGCTGGCGGCCGGGGCAGGATTTACAAGGGGTTGCCAAAGGGGTCGAAACAGGGGGTGCAGATTTGAACAAGAGCTCGGTTGCTATGCAAATTGGAAAGATAATAATCGATTGTCGGAGGATGGTTGCGTTGATGGGCTCGCGGATGAGTGCGGCACCACCTCCCCACCTGGAAAACACGCCGATCTCTCCCTCGTCCCCTCCACCCCCCCTCCTCCCTCTTGCCCTTTCACCCGTCCCTCTTTTTCGCTGGCCCCTCCGGCCCACCCCCGTATCGCCCATCCCGATCTCCCTCAAGGGAAATTATATAGTCTGCCCTCGACGTACCCCAGGCACCATAGACCGTCAAATACCTTACCTGTCCCGTCTGCATTCATTCCCTTTCGTGTCTCGTCTCTATATCGGTAGTCGGAGAGAGTCGGGATGGACACTGCGAATTTTTTGGGTACCTTCGGCCGTGCTCGGATAATCGAGCGTCCGACGATTGATACGCGCCGCAACATTTTTTTTTCTCTGATGTTATTACGAATGTCTCCAGGGAGATAATTTAAGTCGGTTGTAATTAGATAAAATTACATTTATGCGCGGAAAGTTTCGTGTTATACGATAATAAGTAGAAATCTGAATCGATAAATAAGTAATACGAATAAGAGAAAGAATCTTACATCCGGTCGAAATAAATCTTGACGTTTTCGTGAAACGTTTTCGAACGTAAATTTTTAATATATTTTTCAATTCTCTAAACTGCATGCCGATTTGGTTTTTCTTAAACTATTGTAAATAAATATTTATGTAAACATTGCTTGAAACGTTTCGTGATAATATATGAAAGATACGTACATACATTCGGTAACTTATTCTTGACCTATTAAATAATGTTCTATAAATGTTTCCGATGTAAAAGAGATAAGCAAACCTCTTACTTGGTACATTATTAAAATTATACATCGCACATTTATGAAATAACAAATCAGAAGCGAAAGAAACATTGGCGAAGATAATTTATAGTATGACAATGTATTTGTCATCATATTGCTTGAACGATCTTTGATCGCTTCTTTGATCAATTATGCAAGAGCGTGGACGCTTGATTACAGGCTTTCCGGTATGTTGTTACTGATCTGGTGATTGCACAGTCACTTCACAAGGGCTTACATACCGGAAGATTGACAAGGCAAGATTAATCAATCAATCAACTGGCGTAAAGAATTGAGAAAAATAAGCGGCAGTGCGGACATTATGACAAATGGTGTTTGTATCTTTTAAATTCTTTGGAATAAACGGCGCTGTAATGAAATCAGTATTGGCTACGAGGGCGGATGAGTAAGCGTTTACTAATTGAAGAAAGATTCTGCGTATATTAATCTTCTGTTCAGCGGCAGTTTTTCTACGTCTCGTTATTGACCTAATTTTACTACCACTTTAACCGTACATGTAATATTATGAAGTAGGTACTTGTAGCGAAGTGAAGTATTATGTGAATTTGATCAGAACGGTGTTGTTCCATTACGGAAAGAAATATGATCCTGCTTTAATATTTATTTTCTCCGATGTTAAATGAATTTCTCCTCGCACCATGCAATTTATTTAATAACATAATCGGATGAATATAATTTTTGAATCAGGATAAATTAAATAAAAATAGTAAATTGTAAAACGCAGTAAAATTTAATATTCTATGTAAATTTTAATCCTACAATAATGAGTAACACAATACGAAATGCTATTAATTAAAAGAATTAAACAAGTTGAAATTAATAATCATTTTATGAAATGTCTCGAAAAATGATACCTATTACAATTGTAAAAAAAAAACAATATTTTAATATAACAATTGTTCTGTATAATGCATTAATTTATCGCTTTTGAGGGAGGATATTTCTTTTTGTAAAACTAATGAACTCTGATGCGTCATTAATTTTTATCGTGCTGAACTCATCTTATATAAAATAATTAACAAATATCTATACGTAATCGATGTTTCTTGATGCTTATAATTCGACGATAATGCTTTGTTGCGAATTCATTGAGTCGTAGTCACGTGTGCCGTTCTGACAATTAGCTCACTCATAAAAGTTTTGTTAGTGCGACTTCGCTATGTGCTTCAGCCTATTTATATTGGCGCAACTTGTTTGCGTATGTAAATTTGCGAAGTACGTCATCGACTGAAAACGTCGCTTATGTTTAGCATTACAGAGTCAATTTTCTTAAACTTCATGAAATCGTTTTGTGCTGCCGTGTTGAAAATTATACTATGAGTTCATGTTTAACAAATTAAGGTTGCATTTGCAACTTTTCGTGCAATTTTATGTTACAAACATTACGGTAGTTTTAACTTTGAAAAACTGGAGATAATAAGTCTATTCAAGATGAGTCACGCGCCAAAACTAAAACTACACGTGTAATTCTTTTAAATATATACTAGGTTTCATAATTGAAATGTATTATACGATGAATAGGTATCGTTTGAAATGTATTAAGGAACAATATACTAGGCTTTATGTAATGATAATAATTTTTAATGTTGATAATTAATTTTTCCATGTTAAAAATTATAGTAATTTCAAGATTATATGTATATGTGAATGTTTTTAAAATTGAAAACAAGAATTTAATGAAAAGAATAAAAATTTGTCGAGTTAAAAGACAAACCTTTATCTTAATAATAAATTTTTTAATTTTTACACTTGCAAACCCATTCGACACGAAAGGTTCAATTACCTGGAATCAAATGTCATATAGATATTCGATCATTTTCTCGATGACCACAAAGTTGAGAATTAATTTCTATTTTCGACATTGTGATTTTTCAAGGTTACATATGTAAATGTTTCTTTAAATTAAAAAAGATACGTAATAATGAGAAAAAATAGAAATTCTTCGTTAAAAAAGATCCTTGTGCTTTAACGATGAATATTTTGAACACTCGTTCGAAATAAAAGATTAAATTATTTGGGAATCAAACTTCATGTAAATATTCGATCGACCATTTTTTTTTTCCCCGGGGTGTTCTAAAAACTGTTCGGGCCAAAAACGATCCTCGGAATGTGCGGCTTGTAAAAGAGAGCGTTTCTCTGATGAGCGAGAAAATCCTTAACGAAACATTGGCGGAGCATAAATTAAGCAGCAATGCGCGTGAGCGAGCGAGCGAGCTACGGGGATGACGTTCGCAAGGGGAGTGCGGCGCAAGGAGACAGTGGGTGCTTTAAAAAAGTAGGTTGCAAATGAGCGGCGCGGACGAGGAGCGGCGCGGGGGCAAGCATGCGGCCAAACAAACGAAAGCGAGCGGAAAGAGGAGGATGACGGTGTGGGAGAGCGAGAAGACGAGCGCAAGAGGAGGAACGAGAGTTTCGTGTTTGCGCATATTTCTCGTAATATTCTCTGTTTATCTCTATTGCCCCTTGTTTATCCAGTGTCCGTCCGTCCTGCACGACCGTGTGTGTCCGTCCTTCTATTTTCGTTTCTCCTTTTTCCTCCGACTAGGTCCTTGCGTGCCCCGGCTGTCGCCGCCGCCGCCGCCGCCGTCTTCGTCGTCGTCCGTCCTTCTCTCCGCGGCGAGGTGCACGCATCCGCTCGTATGTGCATCTCCGTCGCTCCTAACACAATCTCCTATATATTTCAAGCGATGTTTACGTTCGAGATAAAGCGAGGAACAAACAGCAGGCGTCGAGTTCTCATGGTCACCGTACAGTCCGTCATAGCAGTGCTTAAATGCGGTTAAGAAATCGAGGAAACGATCGCTCAGCCGGAGCGATTTCTCGCGTCGCGAAGAAGAAAAAAAGAACAGCCTAAATGAAGTTTCAAGGTTCTGCGGTGTGTTGCAACATTATGTAGTAAGCGAGAAATTTAAGCCGCGATAACGGAATAGAGTTATACAAGTTATTTACGGATTGTACGTACCGTTCGGCAGTGCCGCATTTATGATTCAATTGACTCAACGAGTTTGCCGTTTCGTTGCCATTGAAAATTATAGCATTGTCCTAATTGTTCGTCGGCGTCGACCTTGCTGCTTATCGTTATTTTAAGAGATTCTCCCGCAAACAAGTCGCGGTAACGTGATTATCCGCTATCTTGGGAATCTGTATTTCCCAACAATTTCCTTATCATTTTCAGAAACTCCGCCGGCTGCTGCTTAATCAAGGAATCATTAGTGTGTAATCAACAACGAAGATCCATTATTATCCACGCAAACAATACGAAAGTCTCAATGGGTATGCAAATGCGTTTTGCTCGGCAAATGTATACGCCAAGAACTCGGGATCAGATTTTCCTCCTATCGACGGCGTTACATTTCATCGGAGCCCGTCGCGAAAAAGCGCACAACTCCGCCCGTATTATCGCTATTACGCGCATTAATTTGCATCTCGAATTAGCCCCTTGCAAACACTCAGTCTCGTGCGCGCGACATGTTATTACAGTCAAATGAAAGTCCGCGCGCGCATATCGCGTATGCCCGTCCCCGATAAATATCGGCTTGCTCGCCACGCTCGAGCCCGCCGCCGCCGCCGCCGCCAGGACTTATAGCCGAGACGACGCGAATTACGAAGTATCTGTTTCAAAATTTTCCTCCTGCTGAAACATTCTATCCGACCGTCGCACACCGGAAATCAACTATCCAGGACGGAAATCTCCGCAGAACGCTCTCAGTCAGTAATCTCCGCGTGAGCATGATTTACGGATCGATGTCTACCTAGTATTCATCTCGTACGCGATCACCTCTCCGCGTAGATGGAAAAAAAAAAAACAGCGAAATATTCGCGAATCAGTATTACATTATATCGGAACAAATATTTCATACCGGCGCGATACGATTGCGCCAGAGAGACGGAGAGAGAGAGATCGGTGTGTAATTTCGTTGCATCCGCGCCTGTATCGCGTGACCTGCCTTGTTATTCTCTGTTCTACGTCGTCCGCCGTGCAAGTCCATCATCCCGCGAAAGAGGGGTGGTTGGGGGGGGGGAGAGGGAGGGGGGACGCGAGGGTGAGGGTGAAAGGGTGAGCGCGAGCGCATGAACGTTGGACGACGGGGCTGATCGGAGAGAGAGATGGACAGCGGCCGATTCTTTGCATACCGAAAAAGGAAGAGAGAGGGAGGAGAGCGATAGGAATAAACGCCGAACTGTAGTATAACGCCAATGCGTTACAATGATTGTTTCTCCCTGTCTCGAGAGGCGATACGATAAAATCGATCTCCTAACGATCGGACTATCGATCTCATAAACAACGACGGGCGCGCGCCCGCTTCGCATCGTGAAGAAAAGCCGCCAATGAAGCCCCGCAGCGTGTTGTTCCAATGCATTTACAATAACGACGTTGTTTATCTATCGGACGACAAACGACTGGCGGTTCCCGCCCTCGCGCTTGTCCACCCGCGCCACCCTCTCTTGTCCCCGTAACCTTTCTCCTCTCCCTTTCTCGTACGTGTAAGCTTTCCACCTCGCCCCCATCCTCCTTTGCCGTATTCAACGTCAACCCTCCGCCTCTTTACCCCATTCATCTCCGTCTATATCGCCACTCTCCGTCCATTCTGTGTATATATACAATCGTTATATATTAAACACAGTGTAAGCTCGACAGGCCGGCCGAGTTGCAAACAATCGTGATGCGCTCTCTACGCCAGTACGAGTCTGCGTTGGACATAATGTGGCAAACTGTCTGGATGATCATTGGTAGATTTTTTGATGCAGTTGCTTTATAAACTATCGTGTTGCGAAAATTCTATGGAAAAATCATTGTAGAATTTGAGAAAAATGGAGAAAGAAAGTTACATCGACAATATTTCTTAAAACATTATTGTTTTCTGATCGGATTAAAATTTGTCGGAGATATATGCATTATGAGAAATATTAATAATAATATAAAAGAAATAATAAATCGAGTTAAAAAAAAAATTTAATATAAACTATACTCAATTTTCTTATATTAAATAATATATTTTATTTTATTTTATAGGTAATACCTGAAAAAACATTACACTAAAATGACCAATTCCTTGAGAAGGCAAAGGAGAAACGTTTAAAAAATTCAATATGAATTGTCGTAATTAAATTTTAATACATAAATACTGTTTATAATTGTTAACGAAACACATAAACAATATCATATTGTTATACATATTTGAAATAGCATCACATGAGACTACAACAAAAATTACGTCAAGTTACGAGATCATATTTTATTTTTTTTTTATATAAAAATTGTACATTTCTACTGAATGTGTACTTTATGAATAAAATATTTGAGTTTTTAAATAAAAAATCTTAAAATATATATTCTTCACTTATCAGTTGAAAATGATATTACAATTTATAACACAACTTATTTGTATAAAGGGCAAATGAGAGTAAATAACAATCACCGCAGTTCTAAGATCACCAATCCAAGTTCCGTTTTTTAACCTTGACATTAAATTATTGTAACGCACTTAGAACTGCGGTGATTGTTATTTACTCTCATTTGCCCTTTATACAAATAAGTTATGTTTCAATTTCGAGAGTCCATTAAAACTGTTATTTTTACAATTTATAATCATGTTCTTAATGTGGGACGCGTTGTAAAGTGGGACGAACAGTTAAAATTTGGGACTGTCCGTCCTAATTTGGGATGATTGGTCACCAAGTATCACATGTAACACTTCGATCGGCTAGCAAATGAACATTACGTTACATGACGCAATAGTTGTAGAAGAAAACTCGATTGCGGTAGAGGCTTGTGAACATCATGAGGTCACAGAGGATCATAAGCAAGCAGGAGGATAGCAACAGCCGAATAGAAACTTGTAACGAATTTTCGCAAAGAGAGATCCTCGTGTGTGTGCACGCCTGCACTGGCGATTAACACGGACTGACGTCCTCTCTCACCCTGCGACTCGAGTATCGTCTGGCTGATGTAAAAAACATAGCACAACATGTTGTGTGTTACTTCCACTACTGTTTCGACTTTTCTTACTTCCGGATAGAATTGGAACATGGTAGGACACGAGGTTGGCTGGAGGGTCGCTTACATTGAGTTAGCATTGTTTTGTGACGGCCACTTCTCGTTAAAAAGAACCAATGCCGTTGTCGATGAGCTTCCATCAACGCAGATTTCAATAAAGTATAGAACCAAATTGAGAAATTATCACACCAAAGCAAGCTGACTATCTTTAGAAGGAAGGTGATTCTGAGCCTTGGTTGCCTTTTCTCTAAATCTTTGGATTGTCGGCATTTATACGCGCGCATAATCTAGTTTTGCGCGATAGAATTTTTTCTATAATATCTGAATAAACGAATTTGTTCTTGTACAATTTTTGTAGGATAAGTGGAAATTGTCTTTGAATTTATATCTTTCATAATTAAGATTATAATTAAAAAGATGGATTACAGAGTAGAATGAAGAAATATACGTGTATATATATAATATCAGTTTACTTTAATACAATGTCAGTTTACGAGCCAAATTCTCGTCATTTAATTTTCTGCTTCAATATGAAGAAATCTGCGGCTGAGGCTCATCGAATGCTCTCAAATACTTATGATGAGGTACGCTATTACTGCTATTAATGAAAGAACGTGTCGTGAGTGGTTTTAACGCTTCAAGAACGGTGATTTTGACGTCGAAGACCGGCATAGCGGTGGAAGAGAGAAGGTTTTCGAAGATGCAGAATTGGAGGCATAACTTGATCAAAACCGACTAAAACAATCACAGGCGATCTGTATCGAACGCAATTGATGCGTTTGAACCGAGCATTGAAAGACGAACTGCCGCAATACAACGAGAGACACTATATAAAGTGATTTTGCAGCATGACAATGTTCGACCCCATGTTGCGAAAGTGGTCAAGACATACTTGGAAACGTTGAAATGGGAAGTCCTACCCCACCCGCCGTATTCTCCAGACGTTGCTCCCTCTGACTATCACTTGTTTCGATCAATGGCACACGGCCTGGCTGACCAGCACTTCCGGTCTTATGAAGAAGTAAAAAATTGGATCGATTCGTGGATCGCCTCAAAAGATGATCAGTTTTTTCGACGCGGGATTCGTACGCTGCCCGAAAGATGGGGGAAAGTAGTGGCCAGCGATGAAAAAAATAAGAGTAATTATTATATATTTATTATAAACATAAAAATAGAAAAGACGAGTCGAATAAAATTTTAATAAAACGCATGATTTATTTTTGAAGTGCTTTGTACAGGTTTTATTCCACAAGTATTTATTTAATAATTACACTCTTAATGAGGGAATACATTTTATAAAAATTCAGCTGATCCATTTATTTATTTGACTCTGTCCTGTAAATAGAATATTCATGAATTTAAGGTTGCGACTATTTTTCAAGGTATATATATCATATTTTATTCGAAACTTAGTTTTTCCTACTTAATTTGTTTTTTATCCATCACTGTCAATGATGTTATTTTTATCGTTTATCCGTACGGATTAATTCTGAAGTCATTTGTCTAAATATATAATAATGAATCTTGCTGCTCCGATATAACAAGTCAACAAATAAGATAAATGTTATAAGTTAAGTTTATGCAAATCGAAGCTTACAAATATAAAATTATCAATTTTGTTGACATATTATATATGTATTTATAACTTCCTTCGATATCAATTTAAGAATTCATGTAATAATTAATTATCATAATAAATTAATTATTTGAGGATTTGCGCTTCTTTAAATTGCCAGATCTTCGTTGGAGATCTGATTTGATCGACGATATTCCGTCAACATCTGTTTGTAGATTCACGGTAGAGCGTATCTGTGCTTATATATGCACTGTACGTCGGTACCGCCTGCAAGGATTGAGCACTGATATAGCTTAGTGCTTACATTATTAATTCCACGTGTCGGTGTGTTGAATTGAACCTGCTTGGTAAACCGGTTGTAGCGTAACGATTTTACCTAGTTCTATCACTGATCTGTGTGCCTCCGGTCTTCGCGTATACCATTTAAGAGATCGCTTTTTGAAACAGGTCAAGATGTATACAGTCTAGAATTAGAATTCCTTTCCGTGACTCCGAAATTTATCATGCCATCGGCGTTTTAGTTTTTTTTTTTTAGCTAAATACTTTCCCACCCCTCGCAAACTTTCGGAACGAATTAAGTCTTTGCTGGGCGTGTAAACATCTATCAAGTTGCGAGCTAAATATAAGACTCCGGAAACAGGCCATTTGCGGCCTCCAAAATCGTTTATGGAAAAAATCGTGTTCGCTGCTTTTAACATTCCACAAACAATCATGTGATACGACAGAAATGAAATAATCAAGTACTAAATGGATTCAGTAGTACCCGAATTGGACGTTACTAGCAAAGTGATTTCGTTATGTCTTATTTATTACTTGTTGCTCCGTTTCTTGAAAAATACGCAAATGTCATACTTTGTTAAAGATACACGATAATTATCTCTATATAATATAAATCGTATTGATCTCATTACAATTGTGTTGTAACGTTGAATTACTGGTGGTGCTAGGTTAATGGGTTAAAACGTTTCCTCCGGCGAACAATGATAGATGGATAAAGTAGCTGACGACGAAGCGACTTCCGAGAGAGGCGTACTCGGACGATCGGCAGTCGCTCGCGGCGGTGTACAACAGAGTATATACAACAATCACGCACACGAGTCAGCGCCGCGAATAAATAGTATACGTAACGGCTGTAGGAAGGTGCGCGCGATGCGTTGGAGAAAAGCTACTTTACGAGGGTGGCAGGTCTGATCGTCGGCCTACCCGCTTTCTTGCCGGCGAATAATTAGAGCCGATAAGTCACAGCGCAACACCCTGCCACGTAGGGATGAGGTGTACTGGCGGCGGGGAAGCCGTGAGCGAGAAGTCGAAAGTTAGAATCGCGAGGGGCACAGAGCGTAGGGGGGCGGAGGGAGGGGTGGGGGGCGGGGGGGTGGCGGAGAAATCGCGTGCCGATGCCCCATTACACGGACAGACTTAGCTTCGCCCATAGTCGCGGTTCCTACTTTCGAGTTGCTGGCTCGCGAGGGTGGAAACCACCCCCTGGAGCGCCTTGTCCCCCGTTGCCCCGCGTCCTGCCACCGCACATCCATCGCTGGTGGATACCCTCCGCTCGTCCGATACGCGCCACCAACGCTGTTGCTATTTAGGGTAATTTCGACTTTCCGATACCCGTTACGTAAGCGCGATTTCGAGGCCGCTCGCGATCGATCGAGCCGCCCGCCGCGCCGCTCAGGAAAGGCTTTCCGATAACGGGCTTCGATTTCGCATGCAACTCGCAACGCTGCAATTATATTTGAAGTCAAATTTTCGCACGGCCTCTGTGTGCCGCCGCTGCCACATTTCGCCTGTATATTTCGATCGGGCGTGCAGTAGTCTAATTATTCATCACGTTTATAGCCGAAATAAATCACGATATTTCGTGCATATGTTTCGAGGAACAGTTTATTAAGAAAATAAATGAATAAATTAATAATAGATGAACGAGTACTTTAAAAGGTATTATAATTTTGTATTATTTAAGTTCACAAAATTGAAAATAGATTACGCCGCTAATTTATTATGAGACATTCGTGCGGACGTGAACGCAGAAATTGGATTTGATCAATCTGTTGCATTTCACGATATGATGATGCACTTAACGTTCATTAATTTATAATGTTAATCTATCTTACGACAACATACACAGATGATACTTCCTATTTGATCCACATTAAACATGCGTGTCGAATGTGCAGAAATTTACCGAGTACATTGACTTCTGACATGAGAAATTTCTAATATACTATTAATCGAATTATGTGAATTACATGAGGATGATTGGGTAATTTTTCGATATTATTCTATGGTCGGTTTTTTTAACGTCCCGACGCACGTAGGCTTGAACGGCATACTCGCGGCATTACAGCTGTCTTTTTTTTTTTTTTTATGCCGATGCACTGGAATACCGAGCGATTACGAATTTAGAGATGTCTCATTCTAGGTTATTCCGTAATCAATAATTTAGATGCATTGTAATGTGAGTTGTGCATCGTGTGTTGAAAAGTACGACGAAGCCTCGCTAAACGCGATCTACGTACGCGCGGAAGGACACATTGTAGCAATTTAGCGGAGTTGCTCGAGCAACTTTAGAAATGTAACTTTGTATATGATGCGTCGTAACTACTTTCGGCCTATACACCCTGCATTCGTTAAAGATGTGTATGGTCTTGAGCGTGTACGGTATACGATCAATTTTTTAGCGTTCCTGCCGAGTATTCCGGGAAATCGAAGAAACTGCCAGTATGCGGTTGTATTTTCAACAGTTTATATATAACATCTTTCTAGGAAAGAGAGAGAGAGAGAGAGAGAGAGAGGGTTGCTTGTACAGGCATTCGAAAGCATAATTTAATTTTAGAGATAATATTAGATACTTTTATCTAAAGATTCATATTTAAGAAAGATAATTTTGTTATCGGTTGTTAATAGTTATATTTTCGGAAATAAATTTGTAGAAACGATAACGATAGATTTAATGGAAATATGACAACACATTAAATTGTCTATTTTATAACAATACTGATAATGTTAAAGATATAACTTTCTATGACTCTTTTCATCTTATCTCACTATACGTAATTATTTTTCAAAGTACATATATATGTATTTCTAAATTACTGTTAGTTATAATAATTTACGTTTTTTGTTCATATAAATTCACAATATGATATATAACTGTCCGAAAGCGATATTGAAAAATATAGAGCGTTTTCACGCGGAAGCTGAGAATGTCAAAACTCGGGCGACAGCCTGATTTCGCGTGCTATCATTCCGGGATTGAAGATTTTTCCGCGGAGGGTCTATCTCGGCGATTGAACAATAGAACACAGAAAGGAGTTTTTCACACCGCTATTTTTAATGCCCGGAGCTTTCTGGTGGCGGAAAAGCGCGGAGAGGAAAGCCCGACGCGTTTGACCACGTGCCGGACACGGATGAGTTATTTTGATATCGGGACTTTATGCCCCATTAGGTCGGCTTGACGATTATTTCGGAGCCGGAGCAGGACAATACCTTGACAATACTCTGACCGGTGGTTTCGTTCGATCGGCTTCTACCACCCTTCATTGTCACTCTCTTTATCCTCTCCCGTTTTCCAAGCTCCGCGCTCGCCTGCCGAACATCAGCGAATGCTTTCAAAGGCTGATTTCTGCTGTTACCGTTGCTCACTTTGATCGGGCATGTTACAAACGCGCCAATCGTATTAGCGAAATAGGTTTGATCTTCTTTATACATTTAAGTTATTGTATATGCAGATTATTATGTTTTTTTTATAAATTTTGTTAAACGTATAATTGTTTAGAGGTGTAATAAAATTTTTTTTTTTAAATGACACTATTATGTTTTTCAGAAATTATGTGTCAGAAATTATTGTTACTCGAAATAATGAATGATATATATATATATAAAAGTGCGCGTGTAATTAATAAGAAAATTTATATATTTCTTATAAAATATGATTATAAATAAGTAGAATAGTAAAATATTTAAATAATTATAGAAAAGCAGATATTAAAATTTTATATCTACATATCATATTTATTAAAATTATTTTTATTGATAACGGGATTATACATCTGTAAACAATGTTTTACAATATTTAAGTAAATTTTATAATAAACGACATTAATAAAAAATTCATGAGAAAACAAATACAAGCGTCATTAAATATTTCTTAATAAATCCGAATAAATATCTTTATTTACAGAGGCGAGTTTACGCGTGTTCACTCTGACGGCAATGCCACTCCTGCCCTCTGTGTTATGTGACTGTGTCACATATAAAAGTGAGTTACGCAGAGGTTATATTTTACCGGAAAAATTGGGAAATTTTTCCCTCAATTTTATCGTTACAGAGATTATGCTTTTTTCGGGGCTTATTCCCTGCGCCAATATTTACTCGTTTATAATATACATCGAAGCGAAAATGCTTTGGCTGGATGTGAATCTATTCGAAAATTTAGTCGCAGTAAATAAATATTTGTTTATCCCAACTCAAATATATTTCGAAAAATGAGATATGCAGCAGTAGCGAACATTTTTTATTTGTCGGAAATATTTATCGCCAAACGAATATGTATATAATTTCTACGATGGTGTTCGATAACCGAAACTAGATTAATCAAAAACTAATTTTTATTTATTGTGAGACTAGATCTTTATAATTTGAATGAGTATCGTAATAATCGTAACTTCCAATATACAACTGTAATAGATAGTAAAGTATACGACATGAAATAATCATAAGAATAAATCTTTATTATATTTATTTATTTATGCTAGCTCTCACATGTTTAAGAAACATGCAGATATTATTTATTTGTTTCTCTAAAGAAGACTCGCAAAACGTCAAATTTTTAAAAACGAATCTTTATATATTTACATAAAGCTTACGTAAATTAATAACTTAAAAAATTACTGCAATGATAGATAACAGTGTTTTCAGTTTTTTTCATTATATTTTAAAAAGTTTCTGAGATATCAAAAGATGTCTAATACAAAAGTTTTATAATAAAATCTCTCCGTGTTTATCTATTTTAATATGTTTAAAAATAATTTTAAAAATATAAATTTTGAAAAAAAAAAGATTTTTTTAAAAATATTATTAACGTAGATGAATTGAGTTAAACATTTTTTTAAATATTTTTAATTGTTTTTAAGATATATAACGGGAAAAGTTGAAAACTGCTTCATATTTTACACTCTTAAAATTTATTTGCCACTACTGTTATTTTTTAAATTCATCCATTTATGCGTAAACTACAAGCGAAGCTATAAGTACACAAAGTTTCGTTAAAATCAGGATTTGGCACTTTGTGAGATTCTCTAGTCGCTTTCCGAAAGAAGTAGCTGAAAAAACTTTAACAAACACGCGCGTGGAACATGGCACCTTCTTCAACGCGCGCGGAACGTTAAACAATAAACTGCATACGTTGTATACACAAAGGTTGAACGATTTAAACGTGAGCTCGCAATAGCCGGAAGCGTTTTGCGCTGTTTTTCGACGGCGGGCATATCGCAATAATCCTCTTTTCCGGAACAACATAATAAGCGGTAACGTAAACGCACAGCTCTCGTCTGCGCGGCCAGGTGGCGGCGCGACGGAAAGACGGGAGGGCAGTGATGGAAGGGACCGTGGAATTTTTTCGGTGGCGAGAGGGAGAGAGGGACGTTCAGGGTGAATTGAACTAACAAGGTCCCCGAGGGCAGTTTACGCCCGATGTCCCAGTAAACCCCGAAACTGTCGGGGGATGATCGTTTGACAGCTTGCGCCACATAACCAAGTGTCTATAAATCCACTTCCATGCTAAACTTATCGTTTCTCTAGCAACATCTCTCCTACTTTATTCGATATATTACACATAACAAAAGAAAGGAAGACGTTGAAATAAGATAAAGAAATCTAACAGAATTGCTTGTTGGTCTTGATAATATCGTTTCAATCATGAAAGTGAAGAAATTACTGCATAGTTTTGTTAGTGTATTAAAAATAATGTTTAATCAGCATATAATATCATACTCGTTTAATTATTTAGAACATTTGTCGTAAAAATATAGATATATAAAATTTAAATATAATAGTAATTTATTTCAAAATTAATAGTGTATATACATGTATATTATTTAATATTATATTATAATATGTTATATAACAAGTTATGATTTCTATAACGTTATAGGTATTCATTCAGCTATTTAGAACTGTTGCAAATATACACACACACACACACACACACACCACATATATATATATATATATATATATAATAATCATTTATTACAAGATCAGTACGCATTTATCATTTAGTTTAGTATATAACATACAATGATCTATGGTTTCCTTGGGGCGAGGAGTTTCTTCGTTATGTGCCCTTTCTTATGTTTCGCCATAGTATTTCGGTAAGACTACCTCGGAAAGCACGTGACGGTAATCAACCTGCTCGGGGAGTCCCTCTCGAGTGTCTCAACAGTTCTTACGCGCGGCCCGCTTAGGGTATTGCTCCGGCCGCAAATCGCCGGTGAGAAATGGCAGCCATAGATCCTCCGCATCTCAAGTAGGTGCGTTTCGTGGCAACGACCGAATGACCATTTGTTAAGTTCCTCTGCTTTGTCGTCATCTGTCCGCCATCGGCCGGGAAAACAGCTTGCTACAGCAGTCCTCGGTGTAGTCGATCGTCCTCACTTTTTGTTGCATCTTGACAGACGTAGAAGCTGTCCTTGGGGAAAACTTGTCGCCGCGATGATAGCTATACGTGTATCTCGCGAAGGTATTTTTAATACCTGAAATAATGCATCTTGTGTTTTATTTTGTAAACTAGCTGTTTATAGATGTATATATTACATGTATATAATTTTAACAAATCTCATTCGTGTTAAATTAAATGCGATAAACATTCGTGTAATGTTTATCTCATTTAACTTTCCTCTTGTTTTGAAGAGGATTGAATAGGTTTCTTATTTTATAAATAAATCTTACACGTTTGTTTTCCATTTCTTTTTAATTATTGACGTTATATGCAACAAATTCGGTAGCGAGCGATGTTTCGCGAGCGGGCCTCTTTTTCAGATGGATTTGCACTTTACGTTAAATGAACTACATTACTTACACAAATTTGCAGCGGGCAGCATGCGCATCGCGAATTCCAATTTCAGATCGACCTTCCGTAATTTCCGGAAATTTTCAAAAATCGCCGCGAACTTCAATAAAGCGGTCGTAATTAATTTGTGATTATATCGTGAATTCCTGCAAATTCATGTTACGTTGCATAACGCGATAGGAATGCAACCGACCTCAACAAGCCCGATACGAAGTGCCCGATTTAGAGAGACGTATAAACGATATTTCGATACTATTTCCCCGCGATACTTTCCAAATCGAATTGAAAGGTGCAAAATTGACAAGCGCGGTGCGGCGCGGCGCGGCGCGGCGCGGCGCGCGCCGCGGGCTGCGATTTTTCCTCGAATCGCCGTATCATTTTTCCTCGATAGTTTCGTTCACGAGAATGCGGAAAAATGTAACGCGCGCTCGCCCTCAGATATGAAATACCGACTCGTGCCGACAATTGACTTATTAATTATCGATCGCTCTCGTTGTCCTCGATATCGTATAGATGCGCAGAAAACAGATTTTGATCATCCCAGGGGTTTTTAACAGCCCGATGTATGAAATTTATGCGCCGAGCCATATTTATTTCTATGCATATTTATTCGATGAATTTCATAAAACTAAATTACAAATCTATATGCATCGGTTTGTTAGCCTTGATAGTACTTGTAACAAAATGTCAAACGCCAAACCTTTACATATGCATATAAAGGAGAAATATTAAAAATTTGCCTAATTATCCATTTCGTGATTAATTCCGAATTGAATATTGACGAAAGCATTTACCACTTAACCGGCTGTAATTAATAGCTTAAATAACGCTTTTAACGTTCCTGCGATATCTTTCGATTGCGCAGAGAATTTGACGTGAATCGTTTGTTTAATTAACGAGAGATAATACAGAGATGTATGTGTTGTAGCGGTATGCATGCTTGTTCTAGTATATTGATATGCAAGATATATCTTGAGTTTATGGGGTTATTAAGGACTTCATCCGTGTCTCATGGCGGGATTACTACGTTATTATCCTTCGGTAAGTGGCAGGCAGGTTGGTCGGCTGGGGCTGGTCGGCCCCTTGTAAGGAAGACCAAACATCGTCTCCTCCTTACACGGTCCCTCAAGCTACCAGTGAAACTAGTAAGACATTCGCCCCCACCAATTCAACCCCATGGAACCCAGTTGTGAATTTGACCCTCGTAATTAATTTATAACGTCGTTCTTGTTGCAAAGCCAGTTGAGTAAGCAGAGAATAACTGACCTCGCGCGCGAAAACGCTCCACGTCGAACTTTGGCCAATTACGTTTATATGACTCGCTTGATGCGAATAATTTCGAAGACACTATCTGATCTGACTATCTAATATTACAATTTATTGGCTCATTAATTACTATTCATTACTTTTAAGTGTATACACGATGTAAATTATTTATAAGTCGATCTTAAGTCATTAGCGTAATGATATTTACTCAAAGAGATGCTCGGTATTAGTATTAAATATTATTATTATCGCGGAGGGGGGGATATTGCTTTCCACATAGAAATATTTTTGATCGAACGGTATATGGTTAGAAATCCGCGGGATGACAGGCGTTACGACCCCGTAGCGTCTTTCATATACTCATACCGATCGCTCCCGCGCGGGATTCCTCTAATGCCTCCGCTTCCGCCTGGTGCACACGTACCCCGTACTTATTACGAGCCTAATACAAATTCGACATGGAAGCGAGAGTTGTTAGAAGGCATACGGCGGTGCGCGGCAAGACGCAGGAATCCATAGATCGCGGGGCTAACAATCAGCCGTAAATTATGGTCTCAATATCCATTGTGTACCCTACTTGCTCTTGAGCGGGCCTAACCCCAAAGTCTGAGGCCAAGACTACCCACCCCATCGGCAGCTCAGAGACGGTTGGCTCTCTCACGGCCCGGCTGAACCGAGAGATATGTATATTAATGGGGCAATCTTACATAGTTTTGTTTACCTTGCCATTCTCTCAGTACGTATACAATTACTATCCCCCGGTCCCTATGGTGCGCTGGCACGAGAGCCGTCTCCGTTACAACCCCCTCGGACTGCGCCGCGCCAACCTCCGACCTAACTAGTTTTCGCCGACGTCACTATCGTAGCGTTTGGCTGCCGCGTCCTGTTCCTTCCTAAAGCGTAGACGAACTTTATGGAGAATTTTGCTGTTATTTGCGAAAGTTTAGATAAGTCGAAAAATTTTAAGTTCTTAAGACTTTATTTTGAAAAACGTTAGTATGTGTATGCGCGGAATTTTTTAAAAGTATGAATGTCTAATCGATGTAACGCTTATTTTTATACGATTGGAACTTGTTTTTGATAGAATGTATCTCAATCGACTTTTCATTAATAGTAGGCGAATTACAAATGGTATAAAATGAAAAAAAAAAAAATATATATATATAGATAAATTTATAAAATTTGACATAGTTACAACAGTAAAAATAAATATATAGATTTTCCCTTTTATTATTATACTTATACAATTATTTATAGATTTCTAATACATTTAAGTATCCCTTTTAAATCAAATATTACTACTAATCTGAACTGAATAATGAAAATCTTAAGTTGAAATCATATTTTATTCAATTTTAATATAACATTTAAATAAGTGCTGGTATAAATTAATTTTCTAATAACGATCGATTATACATATATTAAATCAAATAAGGAAAATCAAATTTAACGAACTGTATATTCATAATAGTTCATACATATCACTATTGTTAATCAATAAGAAGTGTGAAGGGGAACGAGACGTTTTTTTTCTCTCCGAGACATTTAAAGCCGATGCGATGCGACACGCAGCGACAGGGCGCAGTGTTTGATTCGCCGGAGTATTCCAGTATCGTGGAGATTTAGTGACGCGTGTCAACGCGTCTGCAATATAGGTATGTTCAAGCCGCTGACGGCGACGATCGAGGTCGAAGGATGCTATTTTTAAAAACTACACCAGTCGCGTTGCGGCGATATTCCGATGCGCGAGAGAGCGCGTATCCGATAAAAACGAATTCCGTTCTTGAAGGGCTCAAACGCCGCGCCGATGAAAATCCATTCTACGGCGCGCCGGCTTTCAGCAAAGAAAATATTGTCCGCGGCGCGGGGGCCGGGGACGTTCGCGGTAGAGAGAGCGGCACTTTTCACCTTCGCTCTTCCACCCCGGTTTTTAATTCCGTGCGTGGCACACGGCGCGCGCGGACCGGCTTTGTAGCGGAATGTACATTTCTCCCGCTGAACAACCTCATTTGTGTAATCCCCGAAGCTTCGACAACAAACTGTCTGCGGCATCGGAATGGCGCTGGGGGTGCACGGGGGTGTGAGCACGACATTAACGTACTTTGTAGTTCAGTTCTCTGCGGCAGTCGTCCTTCTCCGCCCCTTCTCTCGTTCCGCTCTCGCGCTCCACCCCGCACTCCATCCCTTTACCACCAAGGTTCCGTCGTCCTGGATGAAATTGCGATTGTAATAGCAATTATCTTATTTCTACTATTGCTTCTTTGTACTTCGATTCGCGACATACGGACTTGGTGCTGATGCAAGCCGGGAGACAGGAAGGGCCGACGGGGAGAGCGGAAGGGCGGACAGAACGGAGGGTGGTTCGCGAATGGAATTAAATGTTCACGGGATAGCTCGGGAAGGATCGTGACGCAATTTAAGTCGCACAGTATTTGCCGGAACGGAACGATGGCTCTTTCAGAGTCCAACATTACGCGCAATAGTTATAACGCTTTTTTGGTATTGTTGCGCTTTTCGTTTATACTTTTTCATGCGCTCGCGCTTTTAATACGCATTGCATTTGAAAGGTCGGTCGGGACTGTGGTAGGAGATTCGCAATTTTTATTGTCCGCTTAAGGGGGTTGTGTGATGGGAGGAAAAATATCGAGAGAGAAAACTAATTATGCCTTTTTAATTATATATGAGTTTTTACTACAGCATTTAATTTTATATTGTGACAAGAAGATTTTGTAAATGCCATGCGGCAAAGATATTACAATTTTTTTTTATAATGTCGCAAAAATTATTACATTGGCATTATATTTGCGTTGATTATGATGCAGATTTTTTTTTACTTTTTTAAAATAATGTACATATTAGATTTAAAAAAGGCACGAAATTCGTTCAGCTTATTCGCATGTAGAATCGCATAAAGAATTGATTTAAGAAATCTCTAAGAAAAATTTGACTCAAGTTAGTAGAAATGAACGCTAAAAAATGCAATGAATGATACAAAAGATATAATATGAGAAATAGTAATTATATTAATAATTCCAATATATTAACTGTATAAAAATATTTTAAAATTTTTGTGTAACTCTCTCGCGAGACTAGACGTTAATTATATTGTTCCTTCTTTTATGCACTTGACTATCTTTTTCAACTATTTAATAGATGTAGTATATCGTTAACTTTCGTGACAAGAAATTGGACATCCTTGAAGACGATATTTTACTGTTGTTTTAAGATGCAATGGCAAACTGAAATCGAGGGCAAATCGTCGAACGTAAAAGCTGCATTGCGACGTCGAACGCAAAGGTTTGGGAGGGGGTGAGGAAGTGGCCGGCAGCGTCGACAACGAGAGATTGACTTGAAGGCTGCGCGCCGCGCGGGGGTGGTTCATGTAGGGGTTGTCGGCACACGGCGCGGCGTGGCGGTTCGAGTTGGAGAAACGGTCTCAGCTCGCGCCGTTCGGCCTGAAATTCGCCCGAAGTAATCAATATTATAGCTCGCGAAGATATATGCGGGAGGATGTGGGCAAACAGTGTACACACGTGCATTGTTACACGGCCGTGGGAGGTGGACGGTATAAGGAGGGGTTGCCGGGAGAGATGAAGCTACGTGGGAGGAGGTGATGAAGAAGGGGGACTGAAGGGTGCCACGGGGCTCGCCGAGCGGAGCCACGGTTACGCGGGGCTGGCGGGAGGAGGGGGTAGGGCCTGAACGGAGGAAGGAAAGGGGTGGACAGCCGGACAAACAAAACCCTTGCTGCTTCATTTCTGCCCGTCTGGCCAGACACCGACCCTTTATACGCGCGCGCTTCCGTCCTACGCTCGCCGCCACCCCTGCTCGATGCGTGATGGACTCGTACCACTCTTTCGCCGACGTTCCCGAGACGAACGGGACTTTCTGCGCAGTACTTCTCGAGTTTGTTAATTAACGGAGTCGAAGAATGCGTCGTAATGGCTCCGAATGGGATTGATAGTCTCAAATGCAGAGTATTGTTCTTCTCGCTGGCGGAATGAATTTCGCCGGCTGACTTGTCGTTGTGACAGACGTTGAAGAGGTTAGGGGCGCGTTGTATTCTTTCAATATTTTATTTATTCAGAATATATCCATTCAAAATTATAATCTTAAGAACTGAAAATACGTATTATATACATATGATTCTTTAATTTACGGCTTTTGTGCAAATTTTGGTTTTTAAATTACTTTAATACAGTTATTTTTGTAAAAAAGGAAGAACGCATCGTATGTAATAAAAATACTTAAAAAATATAATATAAATCGCCCAAATAGAAATAATACTTTGTATATGATGATGAAAAATAATAATTAACTATACGATTAATTTCTTCGAACATGTTTAATTTATTTAAAAAAAAAACCTTTGATTCCTTGATTTAATTTATTACTTGACAATGATTAAATTTTTGTTTCAGGTCAGTGGTGTATACTTCCCTGGCTTCTGAGACACAGTGAGACGTGGCTTGTTGATGTGAGTCAGAGTACTTTTCGTAGTTGATGTGCATCTAATACTAAGATCTTTCGCAACTTATATAGAATACGTAAAATTTTATTACTTGCTTTCTTATTAAGCATGTATTTGGAACTTAATGACTTTAGACGACACGTATTTTAATTATAATAAAAAATTAATAAGAGTGCGGATCAACTACATGAAGATTTACATAAAAGTAGATTGCACTAATTCAATTTAAGCTTGACAATAAATAATGTAGGATACGTAGATAGAACTACGTGCAAACTAAAGCTCCATTTTGATATATTCTGAATCATATTAATGAAGATTTTCATTTTATGAAATAATTCTATAGTTTTTGAAATTATAATCTTGCAAAAAAACCAATTTCGAGCCGATAGATAGTTAAAACGCATCGATTTGGATATTTAAAACAGAACCGATAGCTCTATTGTTAGTTTTAGATCGACGGTGTCGCGACTCCTTCTGAATATTTAAACAACAAATATTAAAACTTTCGTCGCGCGGCGCGACGAAACTCAAAGTTCTCCCAGTCTTCGTAAACTCGCGATCAGAGATCACCCTTCATATGCGACGACCCTAAAACGTTATGGGTATTGACGACGAGCGTTGTCAAAATTTTGGCGTCGTACAACCCCCCGTTGCATATAAGGAATCACGATTTGGACGAGTCGAGGGTAAGAAGGATGCCACCCGAATATTCGGGTGACATAATACTTCTTAAGTCGTAAACCTCCCTTGCTTCTCGGCTGAGCGGTATTCCTGAAGTTTCGTATCGGCAGTCGTACAACAAACACGATTATCGATGTCTCGTTCATTCCCTAAAGCGAAAGGGAGGAAAACGCGCTCTCGGATCCCACGTGCTGCTCCTTTCAACCCTCTCTCTATCCACGCCGCGTATTTTACGTCGTCGTTTCCCGAAGGATCTTTTTCCTACCGAGACTCTGAGAATTATCGCTTTCGCATCGAATCGACGGCATTATTTCGCAAAAACAAAATCATGAATTTATTTAAAAATATTTTATACGCGAAACCAATGCAAATTGTAAAAACTATCGAAAGGTAGATGATCTTGCTTTTATAAAGAAATTTGTAATTTTAACTGGTATACTAGCAGCATCATTTTTTATTTCCATTAAGAAAATTATTTGCGTAAAAGTATAAATATTACTTTTTCTAGTGAAACAATTTTATTTTTTTATCTATAACGCTTGATGGAGAGTTATGCGATATATGCATAACTTTCACTTCTTGGAATATGTAATATTCGAAAGTAAAGACTGTTATTACATGAATGACTAAACTGAGAGTTAATTTCTTTCGTCATTTATTTCGACGTATCTAATCGTATGGGATATGCGATGCATGTCAAGACACTACAAGAACACATTTGAGTCGTTTTCGGATCAACGTAGTGTACGTTAGCTACTTGTTCATGCAGTACATTAGCATTCTAGCTAATTAAAACGTAACAGAAATTGTAATTGTCTGGGTTATCGATGGTAATGCGTAAGCGGATGGTGCGGCCGGAAGTTAGCCCGTTACGTTGTACACTGCGTACTTTTTTCTGCTTGGCTCGCGAATAAAGGGGAATGTCTGATTGTGTGTTCTAGAAAAGCAGATGTACTGATAGTTTTTCTCCACAAAAGATGTTTCTGCCAATTAATTTCTGCCACGCACGAGTTATTCTTATGCTTTCGCTTCCCTTTTCTCCCTTTACTAATCACCTTGCACATAATTTAAATAAAAAACATTTGAAATTTTCGGAGAAATTCTGTGAAATACGTACGAATATAAATAAAGTACAAAAATTATGCCTGAAAAATATGTGCCTCATAAGTGTACAATCCTTTTATATAACGTTCTATTTAATTATTTTCCATTGTATGCTTGAAAAAAAAATGGCTAAATAATAACACTGAGAAAATTATTCATGCAAGTGAAATTTAAATATTTATGCAAACATACGATATCGTTTAGTGCTATATGTCGGAATTTTAGACAAACGTTAACGTACCCATGTGATCGAAATTTATTTTTTTGATAAACTTTGATATATGTATACCTTTAATTGAGTTTACAACAAGTACATATACATAATAATAACACGTATTAAAATGTATTCTATATATAAATTTTATTTTTATAGAGTTTGTTTTTTATATTTTGTTATCTTTTTGTGCTTTCCAAGACACTCCTTGTTACAAAAATGATACAACTTCATATTTAATTTATGTAATTACAATTAGTTATACTGTAATTCGATATACGGTGAAATAGTTCCATTTCATTTGCTCTATTTAATCAAGTAGCCAAGTTAGTTGCCAACTTTGAACGCATTCCCGATATTACTAAGATACTAATTATTTGCTGTCGGTCGAGTGGGGGCTGCTTTATCCTCTTGTATATGAATGGGTACAGCGCGTTCCTGCCTGCCTGCGTACTAACCGCATAGAGGGTGGTTTCGGATGAACGCTCGGGATATTGCTTGCGTTATTGAGCGTGTTAATTGATATTTCTTTCGTTCGAATTTATTTTTAAAAGCGCAGAGCGGCTGGAAGCTTTCCCGCCTCCGGGAAATTTGCGTTTTCCTGAAACTGATAATAATATATACCGCCGATATATCATTATACCTTTGTCCTTTGTGTTCTCGCAGTGACACCAAGTGCTGACGACAATTAACATTTTTACATTATTTATTCACTTTTGTAGCTTACGCGCGGGAGATCACGCGGCTGAAAATAATTCGCGCACTCGTTTTCCTTTGTACTAATTATAAATAAATATTTTACATAACCGTGAAAAAAGCGGCTCGGCCAACAGTTCTCGGTACCTATAATTGACTTCCTTATTTATACGCGTATCTGCAATCGCAATATGTTTTTCCATATCTTTAATACATTTTCTCTTCTATTAATAAGAGAATCCGCATTGTTTGAAACATAGAAAAATATTAGCAATTTACTTCACAATATGCATTGTACTCGTATAATATATTATATAATACGAGATAAATCGTTTTAATACTACATTGGTGAAAGATATTATATTAGTTATTTAATATACTTCGATGTGTATAATATTGAAAAAGAAATTGAAACGAAAAGATAGACTGACAGGAAATTGTTGATCTCAAGAATCGTAATGTGTGTGTGTTTGTATATAGTATTTATTATTATATTATAATTTATAGAGCAAAATTACGTTTACTAATCCGTCATTATTTTTATGACACAGGATGTCTCGCAAAAGCCCTTTAAGCCGAAATAACTTATATAATTTGTAAAACAGATTTTACATCGTTGTTAAAATAGACGCAACAACTTTAATAAAATTAATTTTATCGAAATATTAATTTTATTATGTAAAAATTATGCATATCTCTGTTCTTTAACATAAATAATTTTTCTGATTGATCATTATGCTTACAATAAAGTCTATTCAGAACCGTTTAATTTGATATTACTTATATATATGTATTAGACCTATTTCTGTTAGACTATTTACAAGGTAAAAAGGGATGGCCATTTATACAAAGATACATTGTATATTATTTTATTTTATATATTTTATTTTATCATATTTTTCGATATTACAATTTTTCAAGCTGTTGAATGAGTAATCAATTTTGAATTGTAAATCTATTACGATTAATTACAAATTAGAAGTTGTAATAAAATTTATTTCGTCGGTGACGGATTAATCGATTGCGCGGGAGCATTTCAAACGATCAAGATATAACCTGGCTGCCTATGATCAACGTCTGGTTAAACAAAAATGCGAATAGCAGTAATAAATGCTATTATCGGACATTGTGACATCGTTTGCGAGCTCTCCAGCAACGCGAATGTACTGTCCATTTAATTTCTCGGCAAACAATGGGATGATTACGCACCGATTATATTGTGTCAGAGGGCAGAGATGCGCTGGGAATTCCGTGGTCAATCGTTCTATTAACTGTAACAAAAGTAACGAACAATCTTAATTGTAAATCAAAGGTAAATTTTGCATCGTTATGTATGTGTGACATATGTGGAATGTAAAAGGTAATGTCAGTGTCAAGAAAATTCAAGAAGAATTGATTCACAATTTCAGTAGAACGTCAATTATGCAATTTACTCATAAGTAAAACATGTAAAGTAAAACGTAAAAGAAATATATGAATAGACGCTATTATTAATAATATTTTTGAAATATACGTGTGAATGACTAATCTTTTATTTTTTATATTACGATGATGTAGTTATATAATTAAAAATCTGGGTAATCTTATACTCTAGTTCATTAAATTTCAAATACTTATTAAATTAATACATATTAAAGGACGGTTTTGCTGAAATATCTTAAAACTTAGCTAGATATACACACATAGATTTGAAAATAATTTTATTAGATCATTAATAATTACGTAGGACGCTCAAATTGGTTATTATAAAATGTCAAAACTTTTTGCAGCATTGTTCATTATGCTTAAGATTTCTACGTATATTCTGACGGTCTAATTTAATGAAGTTATTTTTAGATCTATATCCAACTAAATTTTAAGATACTTCGGCAAAATCGTTTTGTCTATACATTAAAATAGAATTAGTAAAATCAAAGGTTGATCGTCGATTCTTCATTCTTCTCATATAAATAAAATATTAAATTAGAGCAATGCATTTCCGCACAGATATTTTTTTTTTGTAAAATACCAAGTCTATTGCGTCCTGAGGAAGATATGGAGTACGACGGATGTGTGAAATAATGTCATCAATATATAAAAAGACGATCCCGGCGTGAGCGCATCGCTGTCCGGTAATAGAAACCGATTTGTCAAGGTGCCTTTACATTTCCACGCAGCGAATTTCGCATCCGATAACCCGTTTTATCCCACGGGAGCGCCGTCCGTATCCTCCTACCACCTTTCTCATCCCGGTCGAGTCAGGGAATCACGAGAGCATCCCCTTTTCAAACCCTGTCGTACGACGTGAGTGCGTGTCCGAGTGCGCCTACGGCCGCCTCCGATTTCATCTTTCTTGCCTAGAAAGTCGACTAGATAGGGAATCTTGTAAAATGGCCCGTTGAAAGACAAATATTACCGGGGATCACCGGACGAAAGGCACGATTTATTTTGCGGGATTCTGCGCGGTGACAGTCACGAAGAGATTCCGGTGGCTACGGAATATACACGGATTTATAAGATTGGTTACAACCTGGTTGAAGTTGAGGCATTACAGACGTGACATCTGATTTTTTCATAATTAAAAATTTCTATCTGAGAGTTTTATTACACATATGACATTTGTCTTCCATCATGCGATTAGAATATTTCAAAACGTTGTATGTTATTATTACTTTATATCTATTATTTATATACATATATTGTAAAAGTGCAAAATAATTTTAAACGAATAATATTTGTCTTCTAGACATATATGCAATCGAAATATGACATATTTTAAAATATTTTACATTCTTTGGAAGGTTCGAACCTTCTCCCGAAATTTTTTATTAAAAGTTTTAATTGACAAAATCTAATGTTTTTCCTATTCAAAATTAAAAACAAGATAGAGACATTCTAAAATATATCCAAAAGAAGCAATTGATATTTATATATAACAGTTACAGAATTGATAAAAATCTCCCTTATCAGATTGATAACAAATACATTTTTCTAAATAACCTTGAGGTTAAAAACACTCTTACTAGAGAATAGGAAAACAAAAAAAAAATACACATTTTTCCGCCAAAGTTAATACTTTGAACGAAATTAAGTGCATACGAATAGAATTTTCAAAATCCGAGACGAGAAAGTTGTAACACACTCTCACGAGAGTCTACGGAACACAAAGAACCACCGATTCATTGCAGGGAAACGTGCGCGTATTCAGAAATCGGAGTATATTTCCGTTGCACCCCCGAAAAAGAGAACAAAGGATGCGAGAGTAAAATGCGGAGAGAGAAAAGAATAAAGGGGGAAAAAGAGAAAGCGATCTCCGCATGCATACGTGCGCGTGTTAACCCTTCGCCTGACAGAAAATTATAATTACGAGCCGCGGGGCGCGTTCGCGCGGCATAAAAACTTAAAGCAGTGCTACGCGTCGCGCCATTCGGCGTTTGTTTCGCGGCGGCGGCTTGGCTCGACTCGGCTTGGCCCCGCGGCTCGGCTTGGCGCGGCAGGAGCGGCTGTTAATTGAAAACTACCGAAAAGCACAATTGCGCGAGAATTATTTCTATTCATTAGCCGGATGGCGTTGCTCGGTCGAGCCGACCAGCCGCCGAAAAACTTTTCCTCGGCCAGAGCCGCTTTTTTTTTTCCCTCCATCTCCCCCGACTCACGCCCGGCGCGGCGTCGTTCCACGCCGCAGCCAACCACCCTTCCCGCGGTGGTCTCTATCCGACCGGTCGCGCGTGGCGTAATTATGTAACATAAATACAATCCCTGCCGCGACGTAATTTTTGTGGTATAAGCTCAAAAGCTCGCGCCACCCCCGCATCACCCCACTAACCTGGCGGCACGTACGGCGGCGGCGGCGGCGGCGGGCCCGGTTCTCTCCGCGGAGGGCTTTTTCAGGAACGCTTTCGCAAATCAATTTACGGCGTAACGCGGCCGTTCTCATTGTCCGCAGTGGTACCCGGCGGCCGCCTCGTGGCTAAACCTTTTGTAACACCGGCGGCCATTGTTGTGACAGAAAATTATATCGTAATGCTTATTTACGGTGAACATTCCGGCAGCCCGGGCCCCTTTGTTGGCTCTTGTCAAGTACCAAATGTAAATGCGTTTGTAATGCCCAGCCGCGACCCTCGATTCTCTCCTCGGGTTGTAGATTTTGTTTGATAATTATATATGTGGTTGTATTTCGAGAGGGAGTGATCCTCGACGTCGCGCGTTGATCATTCGCCAGCGCGTCCGAGCGCAATTTTCTGGACGGATTTCCATCGCCGCGCGTTATTTTTACGACGTGAGAATGCCTGCGCATCTAGCAAAAATACTCTCATACTCCAAAGATAGGGAATCTCAGCGTGGATGATGCCTTCTTTCTTTCAAGAGGTTGAGATTATTAGCGGAGTGATTTATGGTTCGTATCTAATAATTGCCAGGTACGAAGGTTGAAATTTCTATTGAATGAGATATATCGTTATACATTGGTACAATTATTTTATTTCGAATGTTGTAATAAATATTTGACAGTTTTATTCTAAATTTATCCGATGTATATTTATTTATAGTGGCGTCGAGTGGCTCACCGCTCTGTGCGATTGACTCGCGATTTGTAGACCCGAGTTCAATTCCACGTGCGCCCAAACGCGATGATTTTTCGCGTTTAATGAGCCAAAAAATGGCTCCACCTGGTGATCAAAAGATCTATGATCATCAGCGCCGTTCGGATTCGGCGTTAAACTGTAGGTCCTATACATCAGTATACATATCAGTAGATATTTGTCTCTAATATCTGACTGAGGTAGGATTCTGTGGACCAATCACCCACAAATCCGAAAAACAATCTGATTCGAGAAACGAATATAGGCCTCGGACAAAAGAGGTCTATAGACGTCCTATGCTCCACATAAGGAGATAAAAGGAGTCGTTTTATATTTATTTATAACATATAGTTGTTGTTAATTTTTTAAGAAATTTAAATATTTAGAAAACAAACTGTATAAAGATATGAAACAATCTCTTAAAAATACCTTATGTTTATCATTAATAATTTATACTTTATCGACTAATCGCAAGTAATTGTGTCGGCTAGTTACTGGTAAATGTATCTGCCAACATTTCACGAAGGCGAGATCTAACTCTTATTTCTACACGATTTAGGCGTGATCCCGAGTAAGCCTAGCACTGGAATTGCTCGAAAGACGCTTCTGGGAATTCCAAGGGGTATTTTCGTCAGTCAATGAATTTACAGCCCCTCTTTACCGAGTTCACCCCTTAACCGCTTAACGAGAACTGCTTCGCGGCACGTGAGAAAAAAAGCTAACCTGTTCAGTAGACGGTGGTAGGAGGCGTAAGCGGTCTTGAGGGGTGAATTAGCGCGAAATAAGTGTAGAAGAGAACACTCGGGGCCGCCTTGGCAATAGAAACGAACACGTCGTCGTGTGGTCTGCACGTACACGCGCGCGTATTTGTATGTGTGTGTGTGTGTGTGTGTGTGTCGGACGCTGTCGAGCTCCATAAGAACATCGCGAGGGTGAGTCTTTGGGAAAAGATGGCTAGGGTAGGTATGCCACAGTGGGCGGAAGCGAGAGGGCGGAAAACGACGTAACGCGCATAAAGTAAATTGCCGCGAAATCTCGGCGAGCCTCAAGAACGGTTGGATAAGCGAAACAAATAAAATAAGAACGAGCCCGAGCCCCGCAGGAGATAACACGAGAAGGGGTAAAAAGGGCACGTGGGTAATATGATTTAAGACCATAAGGTACTGCGCATTCAAAACGCGAAGCGTGGCGATCTTTTCCCTTTCAGCAGAATTTTTATAAGTACAGCATGAAGTGCTCGGATAATTATTATCAAATTGGATTCCAAATTTATTTGATAATGATCGCGTGGACCAATTGTGCAATAATATAACTGATGCTGCAAAATATTTTTCAACTGATTATTATAATTGTATGATTATTGTAACATAGTTATATTTATAATATGAGTCATATTCATTATTTAACTCTAGAATGTTATCGATACGCATATTTTACATTCATAATAAACGCTGGGTCATTCATCTTTGAACTATACGATCACCTTAGGAGATCCATTTAAAAGCTAGGATAAGTGGAAACAAACTTCTGTCCGTTATATATCAGTTTAGACCTCTCGGCAGTCAGTATTATAATAGAAAATAAAATGATTTTTCAGCAGTTTTGTTATTATATGTTTTATTTATAGTATGAAGAAATACATACGTACAATTGAACTTTATATCATTTAGAGTCTAATAGCGCACTTGTTAGTCTTTCTTTCATTTCAAGTTATCAATTAGATTATTAAAGCGTAAAATGTGAGAAATGTTTGTGTTATATTAAGAATATTTTCTTTTTCGTAAAATTTATATATTAATAATAATACTGTATCATTCAACAGCGATAGCATTCTAAGATTAATTGAAGTTAACAATTTTGTACGAAAAAGTTTTATGGTTTTTTGCATAAATTCAATTTTGAATGAAATATGCGTATTATTTCATCTAATTATTTCATCTAATTAAATCTTAATTACATATCTTTTCTTCACGGTAACCAATTCCTCAACTTATCGTCGCAACGCACGTCACAGCACATAATTGCAATGTAAGTGTTCCTTTCCGTTCTTGCGAATCTCAACAAGAATCCCGCGCAGAACATGGCACAGGAGGTATAACGTCGCAGTAACAAAGGCGGCCTCGAGGACTTTCCGTCACGTGTCGCGCGCAAAAAACTAAGAGCTCCATCTCGCGTCCGCGGGGGAGGGGAGAGGCTTGCTTCAGGGGAGCCCTCGAAAGCATCCGAAAAGAGATTTCCGCGGTGCGGGAGAAGGCGCATGGCCAGACAGAGGAGACAAACGCGGAAAGGAAGAACGGAACGGATGTACGGGCGGACAGACAGGCAGGCAGACATGCGGGAAGGAATGAAAATAATAATACCCGGTGTGTGGCCCTTGGGCCATAAGTGTCAGCAAGGAAGGAAGGCAGGAAGGAGCGCGTTGAATTTGTCATATGTAAGTCTCACCAATCCCCTTCTCACCCCTGCGCGCGTTCGTAACTGTTGCCTGATGTGTCGTCCGCGAGGATTATTTCGGGAAGGCTTCGGGAATCGAGGAACTCTCGAGATCCGGATCCTTTGCGACGCGGTTGCACGTCTCCCCCTGTCCAACCCCACTCTTCTCACGTGATTTTACCGGGTGAGAAAACGTCTCCGGGGTATATCGAGATACTGTCATCGAATTCCTCTATCGCGCACCTCTTCGAATTGTGCGTCTTTTTCTGTTTCGCAGATCTAAATCCTTCTTATTTTTTCTACATCTCATTATACCCTCTCTGATAGCTAATTCAATCGATGGTCGTTAGTGATTTGAAGTCTGCACAAATGCATATCAAGTCGTTACAAATAAATAAGTTAATTAATTATTGTTTATTATTGTTTTATCATTAAAACGAAACTTTTTACAAATATATAATTATTTTACATAATTAATACATGATTAATTGTTATACTACTATGGTAAATTACTACGTTATTATTAAAATTGATCTTTTTAGAAATTCGTGTATTTTTGAATTTACTTATTTATTTTTTTTAGTTAGGAAAAGATATTTTTGGATTGTGTAAAAATTGTTAGCAATTTATGAAACAGATAAGTACGTAGTAAATTGTTTAGATGTGTATTCTTGATATATATTATAATAATGAACTCTTTCTAGACTGAGAAAAGGAAAGTAAAAGCAAAGTAAAAAAAAATTATAATTGATTTTCTAAAAATTATTTAATAATGTAATTATAATTTTTTAGGAGCTTTATTATGAAAAAGTTTGAAATTTGAGTTGTAACTTTTATGTTAAGAGAATTGTATAGGTTTTCCTTCTTTGATAGCAAAATATCATTTTTGGCCCCTTTTGATCCTGGCAAAACATCACCATCAATCACACTCATATTATTCATATTATTACATTCGTGTAAGCATCGGTGGGCATTTGATTTTTCGTAATATCATAGATGCGCACAGACGTACTCTCGTCGATTCAATTGCGGTTTCCCGTAAACAAGTGCATCGTTTTATTATTTATCGCCGTTATTCCGGCCACTTAATCAAAAATATATTATCGACAATACCTCTCAACGTCTGACATTTTCGATGCCGGGCTATATACGAGAGCGAATGATTTCATCAGCGCATTATTAAGTGGGCTTTGATTTTCGATCCTCATTTTGCAAACCAAGCTCTTTGTTGCCTACCAAGCCCGTCGTAAACGTCACAGAGAACACATACCTGTCAAATGAAAATATTCTATTTGCCAAACTATTACTCTAATCATAGGTATTGCATATTTGCTAATTATCAGACCCATTGTACGCTATTACGTTATATGTTCTACAGTTGGTAAATTCAATTCTGTTACGCATAACTCCATCGACTGGTGGAACGCGCGCCGAAATTTGCTCCATCGTTTGCACTTTTCGCGGTACCAGTTCGAAAAAAATTGTCATTTTGGGAAAGAAAACCCTCACTCGCGAATTTCACGTACAATTGATAATTCAACTAGAGATCTAGTGGTGAAATTTCTGTTATTTAAAAGTAGGTATAATTGATTTCTTTTCCTTTTACTTTAGTTCTATTTAACAGGGCATTAAAATTGGTACATTTTTCTCAAACGCACGTATAGGGTTAAGATAAAAAGAAGGGTGAGAAAGTAAAAATCGTAGAGAATGGAGTTAGCAACACGAATGCGTGCATACACAATCGAATACGGACGCAACGGGGTTGAGCAAATGAAGTAGATTTGACATAATGATTTCGAGTGCGCGGCGCGCGTACGCCGAGAATTGTTGTTAGTCGGTCGGATCCGCGATTCACCTTGTTCGTTGCAATTTTCATTCCTGTCGATGCGAACAATTACAATTTGATTTCGCGGTGAAAATAACAAACATTACATTTCACATCGCGGAAACCCGATTAAACGTATTAATGATGATTTAAACTCCGCGATTTACATCGATCGCAATTAAATGTTTTATTCACTCAAGCTTAAGTGTTCTTATTATAAAATATTGAAATATAATCTTAAAAAACGCTATAGAAAGATGACTAGAAGGAGTTGCACTTATATAATTCTCTTAACTTAAATTTATTGACCTGATTTTAATTTTTGTATAAATGCATATTATCAAAAATATTTCTTCTAAAAAGTAATAGTCATTTTTTAAATATATTGATATAGAACATCATTAAAAATAATATAATATTATTAATATTATACAATATAAATAATTATATAAATTAATATTGTTAATAATATAATTATAATAATGAAACATATTAGATTAATTTAAAGATTTTAACGAAATTATTGGCTCATTGCCCTTATCTCTTTATATTAATAATGGAACAATTATTATAATCCTTGTAGTATACTGTAATTTTTACAATACATGTTATTGCATAACTTTGTAAATAACTTAGATTAGTAATTAAATCGATATTAAGTTTTTAAAACTGTAAATAAAATTTAACTATTATTTGTTATGTCTTTTGTTGCTTAAACGCAGATACGTATCTAATATATATTGCAGCAATCAGTTGATGAACCGACAAGTTAATTACTCGTACACTTTATAACAGTTATATACAAGTTCGAGTGAATAAAGAGTCGAGCTATTAAATAACATAAATAGAAAAGATATGAAAAATTAAATTAAATAGCGCATTTTAAAAATAAATATAAAAAACAATTATTAGCCCACTGTTTGTTATTAAATAAATTGTTGTATACTATAGATGTGGATTGAATGTAAAATATTTATTATTCTTTACTTAAACTTGTGATGTATACATATGTTGAAAAGATATTTATATATTTTCTTGGCGGTTCTATATAATGTTTAACTTTGAGAAGTAAATGCTATGAATATAGAGTAATTATATATTTCGTAAAAAGAAGGGAAGGAAAATTAAGTAATAACTTTATTACACTTTATTATAAGAGAATTATTAACAATTTTTTCTTGTAATCATAAAATACAATGGATAACGCTACATCCATACATGTTATGTATACACATATATTGTCTTTTATTATATATCTTCCGTCAATATTTAGTCAAGGAAGAAGACCAATATATCGCAATTAGCAATATGTTCTAAAATTACAATATTGCGAGAATTATCTCTAAAGACTCAAACGACTTAATACGGTATGGCTTCGCAGTAATTGCTACAAAAACATTAGATCTCCCTTGCATGAATCGACCATGAACATAATTATACCCTCTAGATCAATAAGCTCTTATTATGCTTACACATCGGCACAAATGAGGCTATCGCAAACAGATGTACGTTTTGTATGTTTGTTAAGACATTTTCAACAAAACTACATGCTATTTTTATGATTCGAGCGACTCGTTTCCTTTCTAGACTATCATAATTTATTACTATTCAATAGCTATGCGTTCAGATTGTAATTTAACGATCAATTTGACTATAATCATTTTGTAATTTGGAAAGCAAAAGTTAGAGATATTATGTAGATAAACATCGAATGTTGTCCTTTTAGTTCCAAGATGTAATATAATGTAGGTTGTACATGTTCGAAATTATTAATAGATACATTTATTATATATATTGCTCGCAAAATAAATATTTATTATAGTGAATAGCCATACACATGCGGTAAATATCGTGCATTATGAATATCGTTTAAATCGGTCTAACAATTGACCAATTATAGTTGGATATTTTGTTCGTTACTATGACAGTTTTCGCCTATGTGGGTAAACCGATACGTTCATAGTTTACAAATGTTACCGTGGCGGTGGTGGTTTTGCTATGGTACGGTTGTATACGTATTATTGCGGGGTGTGCCTGTTCGTTCCTCCTACCTTCTTGGCATACCCTCTTGGCACCCTTACAGGGTAAACAACTAACATACCCATCCTATGAAACCAGTGCCAACTGGGGGTTGTGTCTTCCATCTACGAGGCATTTAGCCTTCGAGAAATGTGCATAAATGTGCTATTTTATCGATCGCGTGTATCTCTAATGATATTTCAACTCGTTAATAATTTTCATTTATCGCGTGTTTTTTTCTTTTATAAGCACAAGTAATAATTCTTTTATTATCTTTCATTATCTTTTTATATTTTATTACTGTACTGTTTTAGAAGCTATATAATTATATATTCAACAAGTTTAGCCTGACATTATGATAATGCATGAAATTATTAATATTATCCTGTTTGTTTATGTGAATGAAACAATTTCTTCAATCAATAATTTAACTATAAAAAATACGATTGCATACAATGGTTATTTTATTTTGAAGGAAATAATAAATATTACCTTTTCAGATTAAAATCTCGTTGTATTATGGATAAAAAAATATAATTTTGACTCCCCCCTGTGGACTCTATAACTTTTTTTTTTTTATAATGCATAAAGGTACCATCGGAAAATTTAAGAGCTCATGTAACATTATATTCAGATATGCTTGCGAATCAGCTTTGACATCGAAACGAGCTTGGTGTTTCGAGCTTCTCTTTTTGATCTCTTGTGCTTCCTGCATTTCACTGTAAACAACAGACATACCCACCCTGGACAGACATTGCCGACCCCGAGCGAGGCCTCCCACTTGCAAGGCACCACCCCTCATCAGTCGGTCTGTACAAATATACTATTGTATTGATCCTATACCTTTTCCACCCGCTACGTTCCTTTTGTTCCCGGGGATCCTCGTTTTACATTTTAGCCGCTTCCGCGAAACAACTAATGTGCACCGAGTGTGTTGACAGTAACTGTCTCGCTATTGTTGCACCCTCTCGCGCTGTACACCCTCGCGCCCGTTCGTACGCGCGGGGGAGGACGATGGCGGATCGTCGTGCCGTGTGCAGAGCCTGCGGGGCTCTTCCGTTCGATTCTTCCTACATTTTGCGATAAATCGACTCTCCCTCGTCCCCAGCGCACCTGAAACTTTGCGACGCATATATACATGTATTGGGAATCGGAATAAAAAGAAACAAGAGTCGAAAAATCGCGATTAATGTCTACTTCGATTGTATCATAATTGAGTTGAAGATGATATTTTATTAATATCTTTATTACGATTATTATGTGTTATATTTGGTACACATTATTATAAAAGATAATCATATGTATTCTTATGGATTAACGAATTGCGAAGACTGGTTTAGATTTGTGTAGTCGATACAACTATAAATAATAATTTTTATTCTGTATGCAAAACATGCTTACTCGCAATATTTCTGGTGTCTCTGCTTTCCTAAAAAGAATATCTCAGTGGAATAAGAATAAGTAAGTGGACATAGAGATCGATTTGAAGCTATTAACGGATAATATGTGACAGAAAATTCCGCCTTGTGATGCGAGAAGAGTTAAGTAAAAATAATCTGCTAGTTATGTATATATAGATCGACTTGTGTCTAAAAATCCATGCTGTTGATTACGTCGCAAAGTAGCGATTAAAAGACCGATGTGTTATTTTAGCAGAAGCGGAATATTCTCGCGGCTTAATTAAGGCGAGCTGCTAAAAATGTTTACCGGTTGCGCATTCTCCGTTGCATTGCCGAAAATCGAACGCGGGAAAAAAATTCCCCCTTCGTGTGTAACTTCTAATTTCAGAAAACCACAACGGTATTTTCGAGGCGTCGGTTGTAACCGTTCCATGAAATTAGTTTCGCAGGGAACTCTATTTCGTTTCCATCGTATCACTCCGTGCCGAACATTCCGGATTTTCGCGCGATCATAAACTCGTGCATACGATGCATACCCAAATTGCCTGTGTGGCTCGATGCACATGGTACAGGGCAGTGCGAGCGGGCACATATTATTCGTTTAATAATCGATAGAATCACGTCATCGCGTGCACACCTCGCTGCATATAAAGCCCCTTTGCAGTCTTACTTCTCGGCTCGCCGGTGTTAATGCACGTTACGTGCTGTTGTTGCGAAACGCCGGCGAAAAGCAATAAACGCATTATGCATCGCGGGCGCCTATTATTGAGGAGAATTGAGGCGAATGCTGACTCTCAGCCGAGCCAGCGATAGCGAAAAACTGGGACGCGAAACAGATTTTCGAATAATTACGAACACAGATGACAGTTATTTTCACTGATTATACAGTACTGATAATGATGATTTCTAGGAATAATAAAGGAACAGTTTCTTTTAGAAACATTATAAGATTACGTTAATTGTTTGTTACAATAACCGTTGCACGATGTACATACAATAAGAGAAATACGTTTTTTTTTTAAACGATTTTTACTACATTATTAGCTTTATTTCTAAAATATGACATTAAAGACAGAAATAGGTGATAAAAGTGTGCTTGGGAGATAAATACTTGATTCAACTATATAAGCTTACTTCTCTCTCTCTCTCTCTCTCTCTCTCTTTCTAAGTTACACAAATTATAAGTTCATAATAATTTAAATTGATATATTACGAATAATTAATACAACTAATGTATTTTCTATTAAAAGAGGATCCACATTTTTCAGACTGCTTTCTATTTTTTTACAGAATTACAATCTTTAATTAGTAAATAAATATATAACTAATTATTCACCTAAATATTGAAGATTTATAACGACAACGTTTGAATAAACATTCTTAGAGATTCCGGAAGTGATAGAATTAAGTGACTCGGTTCCTATAAGAAAACACGTGCTTTATTTTATTTATCTTACTATTTATTACGTAACCGAATTTATCCGTCTAATGTATTTACTTATCGATCTCGATGTTATGTAACCACGTGACTTAATCCATTTGAATTCGTTTCACCACCGCTCGTATGCTAGTAGCTCGTACGGTTGCAATTTCGCGCGTCGCGACGCGTTGGTGAAAAATAATTCTCTAGCGGATGACGAAGCGCTGTGTCGCGCCGAAATCTCGACGTGCGCCGTCCAGTCGGTCCGTCGCTATTCGCGAAGCATTCGCGCGTAATGGACGAGGGCCGCGTACGTAGGTATACATGCAAACAGGTATCGTAACGATCGTAACGCATCGAGGTCGAAGTAACCGGCAAGGTAACGAGCAAAAAGGATTGCACTAACGAAGTGCCTGACGGTAACTTGCTCCGGGTCCAGGGCAATAATGTCCCCCGCTGGTAAACTCGTGTTTGCACAACTCTTTGTCCCAGAAGTACACGCGCGCGTGTGTGTGTGTGAGCGATTGCCCGATGCGCGACGTGCACAAAGAGGCGAAGACACGGACGAACGGCAAACGACTCCTGCCCTCGTGCTCCGACCTAAGTTTTTTTTTAGTTGTTGTATGCATAATAGTGTTAGGATTCATTAGCAATCAGAGATGGGGTTGGTCGGTCGGTCTGGCCGGAGGATTGTTTACCGGTGTCCAGCCGTTTCACTCACGCCTCTTACGCCTCGGCCGGCTGCAATCTCCTCCTCTGCCGGACGTGTCCTCCTGCTGTTCCGCAGCGTTGCAATCGTGAGAATCTACAGCGCAGTATAGGCGAAGAAACGGTGACGATGGCCTGAATTCTGAAATCTGTCAAGAAATCGCGTTAATGCCGTCATTTACCGAGACTCTGCAAGACTGAGAGATTCCAGAGAGAAAAGATGAGATTATCTACATGATAATTAGATTGCAATATGAATTTAATACAGTGTTATATTTCTGAAGTTTTTTTTTTTTCAAAATAGATGTGCAATTTGTGTGTGTGTATAATACACTGTCATTATTTTAAATAATATATACAAATAAATTAATATATATAAGTATAGATTTAGACTCTCTGTAGAAGTAATCATAAAATGAAAAACAATACCAATAAAATCTGATACTATACATATGTATACGTATGTATATATAAAAGTATACACGTTTGTCCCTAGTATCCAATCGACTCGTAGAATCTTTCAAGAATAAAATTGATAAGAATAAAAGAAACATTAGTTAAACTGATCTTTATTATAAAACTAATATAACGTTCGAGATTTATTTAAAATATCGAAATGAAACGAGTACTCTGTATGATATATCTCACAGCAGTGCATTATAGAAACGTTACAAATCGATAAATTACTCTAAAATAGCTAGTTATTAGAGACCGGGCATAAATTTATTCGATCGTATGCATTTAATTGGAACGGATTGACAGGCGCGAAGCGAGCGCGATGATGCGTAATTTCCATCGCGCGATCATGTCCGGCGCATGAAGAGGTATGCGGCGGTAGCGGAAAATCGCTCGCGAGTCTATTTATAATTTCGTCTCATTCATTCGGAAAACAATCAAACGCGCTGCGAGATCGTGCGGAACGCGCGTCGTGGACGCGTTACCGATCGCGGACGTAGGATAAAAGCGACAATGAAAATACACTCGCGGCAAAAGCGACAGGCCGCGCGAGATAGCTTATGCTTCCGGGAAAGTGGCGAAGGTTGTCAGTTTAACTCGCGCCATCACTTTAACGTCGCCTCGTGGTCTGTTTAGTTTTGCCGTCCAACTCGCACGGCGAGTGTCGTGCCCGTCGTTTCGATGGCGGACACAAACACCGAAGCACGAAGTAGTGCGAACCGACGAAATCGACGAGCAAAATACGACGCGATGATAATCGTTCCTTTGACTTGAGTTTATTCGTGCATCGTTCCATCGAGATGTTTATTTGACGAGCAAAGTGGATGACGTTGTACACTGTCGTTTTTTCTTTAATTTGCAAACAATTCAAAAGACAGGTTTTTTTTTTGCAGAACAATGACATACATTATTAGGTGCATAATATAATATGTACTTTCAAATGTGTTAATTAGACGGCTTACATTCAATTAGAAATTATATGTTTTGAAATTAATATTATCTGGAGCTAAAATTTAAGGAATTTCTTCTAATTTACAAATATAGAAGTGTGTGTGTGTGTGTGTTTTGCGTGGACAAGACAAATGTACAGATTAAAAAAAAAAAATAAATGTGAAATTTTTTAAGTGCCAAAAAAATATTTTTAAAATTTAATTAAATCTTAATTAAGAAGAAATTGAAATTAAATCTTAACAATATATTAACTTATCTATAGATTTTTCTTCTTTAAACAGAAACTATTTTCCTAAATAATACAATATTAATTTTTTCAAATAATTTATTGTTCCATTCAACATTGAAGATTTATTATTACAAATAATAAAAAGCAAAAGATAAATTATTAATGTATAATCTATACTAAGTTAACCAAATGTACGCATTAAAATGTTATTCACCAATGTAACGATATAACAAAATTTCCTTATGGCTACAAACGTGCATGAAATCATCGGAAAAAAACTCGCGAGGGAATATTCGCTTTGACCCAGCGTCATTTTTTGCGAGGGTGATATTATACAGAATTACTGCAACAGTGGAGGATAAAATATGCAGCCGAGTTAGTAAATGCCGTCCATTATAAATAGGCGCATGACACGAAGCCAGAATAAATATCGTGATATCCTATTTCCGGCGCGCGATCCCCGGATCGGTGTTTATTTTATTACTTTTTCATGAGATTTCAGTGAAGTGTAAATACCGTGGAAAATGCAGGAATACAAGCGACTAAACATAACGATTATAAGCGCCCGAGGCTTCGATGCATCGTAGCTTGTTTTCAATGCAGTCGCATTGAACTGCAGGCTGCATTCCAGCTCCATGCCTCATCCCCATCATTGCTGTTCGAGCCGGAACTGCGTACTTTGTGAAATGTCATGACCGATCTGAAATGAGAAAAATGCATCGAGCAACACATTGAATTACACATCGAGTCATGGCAATTATGGCGCGAGGGAAAATTTTTTGCATCGGTCGTCGAAAAAATTTCAGCGTAATAAATAATATAGTTAGAGTGTGTAAAAGCGTATGCGTTGAGTATTTTAAGTATTGAATTAAAAAATGGTGCAATTACATTGAATCGAAAACATACACAAACATAATCATTAATTTTACAAAAATATGATTTTATAATACCACTCACGCAGAATATTTTTTTTTAATAATTAAATAATGAAGCAAATTAATTCATTTTATGGTATATTTTAAGTAAAAATGAAGTCTAAATATGTATCAAACTTTATATACTTTGTGGTATAAATGCATCATATGTCATAATATAGCGAAAACATTTCAAGATAATTTCAGTCTTTCTTTTGAATGATTAATCGATATTTTGTACACACTCTTTTAGTAAAATGAGGAAATAATGAACCTAGCTAGAAATGCGTGATACTTTTATTATACAAATATTCTCATTCCTTAATATAGCAAATAAGAAGTCTAAATTGTTGCATGAAATTATCTTACATATTTTATTCTGATATATGTTTATTAATATAATATGAAAGATTTACTCACACACACACACACACACAAATTTTAGGGAAATTTTTGTTTTATTTTTTACAGTATATAAAAACCATGCATTATAAAAATCCGTTTGTGACGTATATTATTTACTACTAACAAGTATCTATATATTTATTTAATATTATAGTGTTTAATCTTTTTAATTATAAACCTAAATTGAATGTAGATAGTAGTTTCAGAGAAACCAATTTCATCCAATTTAGTATATTTTTATTTAATGCATATTTAATCTTTTTGGTTAAAATAAAGATGTAGGAATTTTGCATTATCAAGAAGCTATTGCTAGGACTTATTTATCTTACATCAAATAATAATCTATTCTATTTAAAAATAGCATAAGTTGTTTTATTTGTTCTGTGTTATAAATGCGATAAATATATACTTTTGCAATTTTTATATTCTGTCTGTAAATAACGCTTAGCAGTTACCAATAATCTTTAGATATTTGTTATTAATGAAACGTATATATGTATTATTATCTTTTTCTTATCATTCTAAATTTCGTACTATTCTGCAAATATTATTAAAAATATAAAATAATTACTTGTTCAAACTTTCGTAAATCATAAAATAATGTTTAACAATGGAAATATAAAGAATCTGTCATAAACGGAGAGATATATGAAGGAAATACATGTGTCGCGTAACATACAATATAAGTAGATAATATAACAAATAAACACGCTGATTATAGAAGAAGGATAGTAAAAAAGGAACATTTTGGTCAAAAGGTTTAGGAGCACGGAAAGGTGGCGGAGATAATTTTCAGACATTAAAAATGATATTAGAGCAGAACGCCGCGGGCATGAAACGGGGATGAAACGGGCCGTTGTAAGCGGCGAGGAGGCTGAGACGGAATAAGTACGGGTGGAGAAAAGTTGGTGTATAAACAGAAGTTACGTAAGTACATTACAAACTGTAATGGCGAATCGGAGCCGCTCGCCGCTTGGTCTACGCCTGGCGAAAGTGGGCTCTTCAACCGCCCCCGAGAAAGCAACCCTCGGCATTTATTATGCTATATTGTTACAAGGAAATTGCGTTTTTATAAGTGGAGTCGCGGCGAGATCGAGCTGCAAAGGGTGTGTCTTTTACCCTGCCTTGCTATAAATTGCAAAGATATAATTGGACCGATTATTTTGAAAAGAGGTGATCAATATATATCATTTAATAAGAGAGAGAGAGAGAGAGAATCTTGGCAATGCGCAATATTGAGAGAAAAACACACAAGTCTGTATATTATTTTAATTCTTTCGTTACGTTATTTGCTGGATAATACATACATAGGATACTTTTTAATATTTCCTAATTTATTCAAAAAATACAATTCGCACACAAATGATATTTTTTGATTACATTTAATCTGCACGAAATATTTATCTTTTTATTAAATCCAATGTAATTAATACAATTTAAACCGCTTTACAGATAAGACAAAATTTATTTTAAATGCTAAATTTAATTTTACAGGGTTTAATATAAATTTTTGTATCTTTGATTTTCCAGATAAACAATTTTATTACTAATAATTATAAGGCGCTTCGCAATTACCGTTTATTATTCAAATGCAGATAGGCGTGGTACATGCATTATTAAAATATCGTGTAAAAATGTCCCGCGCAGTTGTAGAACAAAATAATATAAAAATTAATTCGATTTATATTATTGAAAATAATGTATAAAACAATATAAAGTATCTCAATTACATAAATTGCGTAAATCTGTTTTACTGATAAAAGTCCACATAATTTTCTATGATAAAATTACACATATTTAAAATTTTATTCTTCAATGTATAAGTAATTATATTATTTTATTATTGTATGATATAAATAATGTCTATTTCTTCATTTGAAAATGCCCCAGAAACAATTCCTTAAAATAGAATAGTAAATATACTGCTTTTAGTCTTTAATAAACTTCTATTACTATAATCAATATCGAAACACTGTTATTCGTTTTATAACATGCTATTTCATAAAATGCTATTTCATAAATATTCAGAATGAAACAACTAAGCTGACACGTTACTCGTTGTTTTTTTCATGCAATAATTCGATCGGTTTTATTTCTTCACTTACTTTACAGAAGATAAAATAGTCAGCTGAAAATTGCACGAGTACGAGATTGTTTGAGATGAGGAAGTGTGAATTTTTGTACATTAATATAACGAAAGTGGAGAACGTGGCGCATTTCCTTGTAGATTTCGCATCCCTCTTAGAAGAATAGATAAAAGCGCGGAATGTGGCAGAGGGAGAAGCGAACTCGGGTCGGCAGCATGTTGCACGATCGTAAACACTTTGCATATTTCCCGTTCCATTCGCGGACCCTCCAGCCTACCTACCAACCACCTTCCCAACGATCTTCTGTCTCCCTCTTATTTACGCGCGTTATATAGCACCGGTTTGCAATTAGCTAAAATCGATCGCGTGAAAGTGCACGATGGTGTCGACCATATAGGCCTTCTCTTGCGTATTTCTGGCGACGCACGATACCGACCGCGCTCTTTCGCATTGCACATTTCGCGCCTTTTATTATAATAACGCGCAATTGCTGGCTATTCCTAACGTTATTTATGTCGCGTTATATATTTTGACTTACGTTCGCGTTTCATAATTGCGCTGGTTTTAATGATCGCCTACACGAGACACATAATAACGATATATAAAATGATGACACAAGAAACGTTCAGAAACTTTCCAGAAACTTCCGAGCTTCTAAGAATGAAAAATGAGATTAGAAATTTTTTGATGAATAAATATGAATACATTTTAATATATTTCATCATACTCTCTGCAAATATCTACTCTGTTAATCGTATAAAAGTTCGATCGTTTGAAAAGGTGTTTATTCACGATTTCGAAATATTTTTCCTTGCCTGCACTCGCGATGGCGGAGCGAAACAATATGATAAATAAACGTCCAAAAGTACACGAAAAGTATTATTCAGTAACTCCGCTAACATTTAATAAAATCCCCGCTATCTCCGAATATCTGTAGCGCGAATATCAGCACTATCTCTAATCCCCCCCATACCCCAGTCTTTCCTTCAATCTCGAAGTTCTATCCATCCCCTCTCTCTCTTTCTCTCTCGCGTCTCTTACCGCGAAACTCTCCCAACCACCACTCGCCCTTCCGCCGTCCCCGCGAGGCAGAAAATCTGAGAGCGAGATAATTACGGTTGGAAGCGCGGATATTATTTAACCAACATTTCGCTGCGCGCAGACCGAGGGAGTGGATGAGCAAAGGGTAGTGGGCAGGGGAAGGATAGATGGGAATCGGAGGAGAGCTCGGGGGTGTTCTTACACGAGCGGCCCAATCAAATATAACAGCGGTCGGTACAACACCGGCTAATATCGCAGCGCGCGGTGGAAATTCCTTCCGTGTTTTCAAATCTTCTTCTCCCCACCCTTATTTCCCCGAAGAAAAACACCCGATCGCCTGCATTTCTCGCGGCGGCGCGCGCTCAAATATTTTACTTCCGCCGGAAGAAATATAACCGAGACTTAATCCACGCTCTCCGCCTGGCTCCAATGCGCTCCGCAACCGGCAGACGTGAATGTTTTCAAAACTGACTGATTTCATATCAGCAGATTGAGAAAGCCGATATGCAAATTATCCTTTCTCGGTGGAGATCATCGAGATCCCAGAGAGGATCTATAAATGCTTTATTGATTTCGCGATATTTTTCTGTTGTGCTTTCTGCCCTTGCTGATTGCATACATATAAATTATTTGATATCGAATATTCTCCCTTAAGAATTGAAATAATATTATCGAATGTGGAATTTATACGCGTACTTAGTATTTTTGCGAGTCAATTAGGCATATTAATCAGACGGCTAAAAATCAGACCTCCGTTTGCCTCTTCCTGGTTATTGTAACTCGAGAAGCTGGACGTACGCCAATGGTGGGAGTAACGCGGCGGCTATTTTTCCGCGGGATCTTGATATTCATGCTAGTTTTACTACTGACACGAAAGAACCGAGCCAATTTTATGCGGGCATCCTGTCGTTTGCAACATACGAGAAAAAGTCTAACAATAAGTCGAAACACACAGTGAAGAAGCGGCATTCATTTTATGAATAATTCATCGATCGTGGAAGGTATTAGCGCGCGGCACGAGCCGAACAGTAACATGTAAATGAAGCGATAAATTTTGCATGGACAGGTTGTGAAGTTCCCCGTAACCCCAATTTGGCATAGTTTCGCTATCTTTCCCACCCCTTTTTTTTTCTCTCCCCGCGTACTAACGTACAGGCACTAGCCTACGCTCGTAAGTTCAAACCACTTAAACGCACGCGTGAGGTATAGATTTAAATAAATATAGATTTTCTATTTCTCGGTACATTACATACTGCTGTCGGAATAACAATTACAAGCTTCTCGACGTATTATAATCTTTCTCCTATAGGTAATCCATCGTAAACGACCGAATATCTGTGACTCGCAAATTGCGCGTTCGCCACAATAGAGTCGCTCTTGCGATCGCGTCATTTGCGCGGAGATGCGGCATTCCATCCGAATACAGTTTCATCCCACAAGACCCATAAGGCTTATCCGCCAAGAAGATCGAGCTACTCGAACCCCATCAAAATCTGACAGAACCGTTTCAACGTCCCTGACGCCGCCGCCAACCCCTTTCTCGAAGCAGTTGTCGAGTAAAAGAGAATCGGGGTGGAGGGATGATGGTGGCGCGTTGCGGTTTTCAGCTTTTACGACCGAATTACGACTTTTCAACTATTTTTACGAGAGTTGTTTCAATTATTTCACCAATTTGCAATTAAGAGCGCGGCGCGACCACCCCCGCGGGAGTCGATGCCGCCGACGATAGGGGCCGCAAAGGGTTGGCGCCTCTCTCGAGCTTTATGGGGCTGATAATTTCGTGATTAGCCAATTAAAAGAAAAAATTAAATAGTACAGCCGGCAGGGATCAATTGCGGGACAAATCTCGGCTGCTGATAGGTATACATCGAGAGAAGAGATTTATGAAAGATTATTGTTCTCGTATCATTATTGACTAATTAATCAAAAAACTTGCGAAAAGTTTTGTTATGCTTATTGATTTTATAGGGACAGTAGCCTTCTTCAATTTAATTTTTGCATCTGAGTATCGAGCATGGAAAGGAAACCACACACAATTTTTGTTTTAAATTTATATATTTTAGTCTTTCTCCGATTGCAGGGAGTTTGAAGTGATTTGGGTTAGATTAATGACGTCACATGCTCTTCGATGTTTACATATCTGCCAATAGTACAGCATGTGACGTCATTAATCCGACCGAAGGTTGGTTCAATCCCACTACGGTCGAAAACGCTATTAATATAATGTTAAATACATTTGTATTTAAGTAGTTTTAGCGTTTATACGTGGAACGTACATAATACGCTATGAACCAACGGTAGCTATAGAGTGCCTGCATTGCATCGAAAAGTGATATTATTCTGCAGCCAACTTGTAATTCGACAATCATCCAACTTTAAAGTTGCGCTAGAAGCGGGCAATATAAATTCGTTATTAACCCCGTTACGCCGCGCAACGTCGACGCACGCATTGCTCGCGACGAGACTTCTCACGCGACGGGGTCTAAAACTTTTTCAAGCTCTGCGACTACACAGTCGCGTTGTATTCCTTTAATGACAACAAGGGAATAACAGAAGACAATTTGTAGCTTCCCGTCTTCGTCGTCGGCGCAGCGGCGGTATATCCTGCACCGATCGCCGGCGGTAGCACTTTTAAAGCCGGTCCGATACGGTCGAGGAGGTCAGCATTCGTTCGTTGCCGGCGCGGCGCGGCCGATGGGTAGCGGGGTTGTTGGCACCGCGGCCGAGGGTTTCGCCGGGTAGAAGGATGGGAGGGAGGGGTGCAGCTCGAAGGAGCTAGCGGCGCGGAATAACGGTAAGTCTAGTGTTTATTTGATGGCCCGTAATCACGCTATTTTGTCATCAACGGGTAGGCCTCCTTCCGCGATGTATACCGACGTAGGGGCTGGCTCCGCACTTATACTCGCCCTAACTCACTCTCTCCCGACCACCCACTCGAGAAGGAGGGACTAATTCGAAGCATCGTTGCCGCAGCACCGGGGCGCATCTTACTTCCGGTATAATTCTAAAACGTAGGGAGGCATAGCACGCGCGGCCGGCGCGAATGGGCCATGATGCACGTATACGCAAGGTGCAATCTTGCAACAGGAGATATCCTTGATATTCCGGCATTTCCATTGCTCTTCCGACCTGACTGCCGCCTCGCGATACGCATGCACGCACGCGGCGCCGTATATACGCTGCAATTAATCCGTGGCCGGTGCGAAACTGCGAAATCTCTTCCCGAGACTTTGGACAGTCTCGAGAATTTGTTGTTGGACTCCACAGTGGTATCATTAATACCTGCACGCAAGATAACCTGCAGTACCGATGTGATACGTGTGAAAATGATATTTATGTTTACGAAGTTGATCGTGTAAACTCGATATGGAAAAAGAACTCGAGTTACGATAAACAAAAATATATATTTTTATTTAAAAAAAAAAAAAAAAAAAAAAACAACAGTATACATAACCAATTCTGGTATATAAACTTCGAACTTGTAATAAAATAAAATAGACGTTTGCAGGGATTGGCAAAGTTTTACCATTTTTATAAGTACGGCGTTTTAATCAGTATTATATTTATTAATGTATTGATATCACACGTCACAAAATAAGGAACTTTATCTTATGTATCGTTCGTACAATGAGGGAAGGGATATAATAATATTTGCAACAAAAGATATCGTTTTAATTGCAACTACAATGCAATTTACAATCTTTGCATATTTCTACAGCTCGCAAAAGCCGATACGGTGCTACACCTCAACTTGCATAGCGCGTAATAACGGTGCAATGGTCTGTGAATCATCGGCAAACGGCGCACCCATACCTGTATACTTGCGTTTGCGTGTTTTTGTGTGTCTTTTACATTCGCGATACCGGTGGCATAATGTTCATTGCATTTCTGATGCACGTAAGATATTATGATATCGCCTACAAGCGCGAGCGGTTTTAGAATCATGTTGACATGCACGTTGACATACGTGCCTGATATGAAGCCAAGTAGAAATTATTCAATAATAGCCGAGTTAGAAAATACTCAATAATAGAAAACAGCAATCGCTCAATCGCAGTAATCGTATTAATAGTACTGCAGTTGATACTTCATAAAACAACGTGTGTCAGTTTCGCGACGACTGAATTTTCAATGATAAAATTGTGAATTTTAATTTAAAGACATATACATATAACGTAACATATTGCATTGCAATGAGAATTAATATACCGACAATGCTTTAAATATCAGGTAGTGTTTTCAGTAAATCAATTTATTCGCAACGAAATTGATTATCTCTATCGTTTAGTTATAGAGGGTGGGATTTTTTTCTTATCGCCGAAGAATATGGGAGACACAGATTGCGTTACAATGTAAGGATTATGTAAGGTACAGGAAGAGTTCTGACCTTTTTAAGTATATGTTACATTTTAAAAAATTGTACACGCATATTATCACAAGATCCTGGAAGAGAGAGTCTATTGAATGGTTATTCTAATATTATTACTCTCAGTTGACGTTAATGATATTCATTGCGTGGTATACAATATTTCTCTTCGTGATTAATTCTTCGAGGCGTCACCTTGCGTGACTAATACGTTATTTTTTGATAAATGCTTCTAAGCGCTGCGCCGCATTGGGAAAACATGCAAATAAACCCGTTGTGCGTAGGCGTTGCGTTGGGATGCGAATTCCAGATCCGACTCGCTTATCGCCTGCGGTGTTGTCGACTCGCTGAGCGAATACCGGTATATAACAATAACAGAGAGGAGGAGAGAGAGAGAGAGAGGGGGGGAGGGGGAGGGAGGGAGAAAGCGAGAGGTCAGTTTGTCAGGAAGTGCACAACTCTGATGTCGCATCGCGAGCGCTTAACCCTAATGGAGCTCTACGTGTAACAGCTCGTTGAAAGCTTAACACGCATAAGCGAGTAATCCCCATGTCCCGACGGTTTCTCGATGAAACGCCTCGATTAGAGCTACCCTTGCCGATTAGAATACCGCAAATCCGTTGATAGCTGCTCCGGTGATCACCAGCACGGTTCATTCCTCGATTGCCCTCGATTGCTTGATGCATTCGAGCGCTGATACAAACAATAACAACAATACGTGAGATATATTTTTTTTTCCCCCGCTATATTGAAATATTGTACATATTTTGATAGACACGTCAACTCGTAACGATACGATATCGAAAACATGAAACTGTATTGAAACACTTGCAATATTCGCACAACTATATCTACAAATTGAACATATAATATAATAATTCATAATATTTGAGTATGAATCAATCAATTTTATAACTACGTATAAACGTACATATATATATATGTGAAAACTATATTTTTTTTATTAAAAAAGGAAAATAACAATTTACATTTGTACAAATTAAATCTAGAGTATTTTAATCAGGGAAAGAGAAGGCGATTATAAATTTCTTGATAGTATAGTAACATCGCGGAACTTGGCGTAAAAAGAAACTGCCGACGATTCTTCAACCCCTTCCCAAGAGAGGTCGTCGGCCACGCTAATCGAACTCTTCCTCAAAATAATAGCCGAGCTCCCCCCCCTCCGCCCCCCGCTACCCCTCGCGTATAACGCGAATCTCGCGAGTAGTGCCTAGCCCCGGTCCTGACTGCCTCATTACCCGCTTTTAATGAAACTCTTTTCTCCGGGCGGGCCCGGGCTAAGCGCCCGTTGCCAAACCTCGTTTAGGCGATACGGATCAGCGTGCCTGCGAGCTCTCCTACTCGGCGAAGACTATAAAGCCTCACCGTCCCGACGCGACGGCTCCGTTCCATGGACGAGTTCCGGCATCGAAGTTTCGCGTAAGTTTGCCGAGCCGAGGCGAACGTTTCTCCTCCCTCACCGTGTCGAACGAGAGGGCGAGAGGAGGGACTTGGTCAAAGGGAAAGGAAGAAGGTTCAAGGTGGAAAACGTTTCACGGGGGGTGGAGGGAGGGTGGCCGGAAGAGGAGTCGAACGCGTCTGACACGATGCTCGAGCGTGCGAATCTTCTCCAAACCCCTTCGGACCGATTTCTCAGCCCGTTCCGGCAATTTTCGGTTCTCGCTCGCAACCCTTCACAAAAGGGATATGCTTCACGCTTTGAGCCAAGTTTCGGCAATTATTATATATAATCCATGCTATACTCACGATTTGACAGTCATCGTAGTTGCGTAATATGTTGTATCATAAGGTACACGTGCTCCATATGTGAACAGGACTCGAGAATCTGAAAAGCGAGCCTGATCGATTTGTCATTCATCGGATAAACGGTGAAATACTCGTGCTATTCGCGGCATGCGCTCTGTCATGCCTCCTGATATACGACAACAACGTATATTCTGATTGAATGCTTTATGCTAACATCAATGATACAAGGAAAGGAAGGATATCGAGATCGAGATTTAGAGAATTTCCAAATTGAATCAATAATATTATATAATTGAATTAATAACATAAGACGAATTTGTTTAGATTTAAATCAGTAATTCAATTATTAATACAAATTCATAATATAATATAACATTAAATAGATTTGTCTTATTTTATTAGTCAAGTAATAACATAATTGAATTAAAATAAGATAAGTGTATAATAATATATGTTTATATATAATAATATATTACATGTACACATATATATGGTGTTATCGATCGATTAAGATATATTATCACTGTTTTAAGCATTAAATACATTTTTTGTAAAATCTATATTATTCTTATACACATCGTTTTATAGTAATTACTTAAGATTACTTCTACAATTTTTAATGATCATTACTATATATAATCACGTACTTTTATTCGAAGGTAAACACAATAATATTTACTTCAAACTAAAAGCATAATTCAGAAAGTGTACGTGTCTTATAAATCATAGGAATAATTCTTTCTACTTTCACTGTGTGAAATGTTTGCTTTGTAGTTTGTAGTATTTACTTCTCCAAGTCAAATATAATTTTCTGTAATTCATTTATAGAAGCATTATCTTCTCGAGCCCAAATAAATAACATCGTTACTCAAATGTTCTTAAAGCGTTCGTTTCGTTGTTAAATAAGATTAAGAAAATACATCTTTTTATTTTATACATGAGATTATTTCGACAGATGTCTAATATTCGTCAAACTGTATTCATGCGACCGTTTAAACGTATCGGTCTATGACATCGAACGAAAGCGTTCTGTGCCATCCCTTTAAGTCTAGCCAGCTCCTTCTTCAATAACTCATTCCACGTCTTGCTTGCCAGCCCCGGAAGGTGCACGGGACGTGTCAGAAGACAACTCCACCCCGCGTTGTCCACTGTCTACAGGGAGTTCCCCTCTGAGTAACCGAGAAACCGCAGTACAACGAAACCGGCGAGTCGGGCAGGGGTTGAACGGCATCGGCGGAGAAAGGCCGGCGGTGGACCCCCCCCCCCCCCCCCTCCCCTCACTCAGTAACCAAAATTTATATACAAAGTATCTTTGCTGACCAGTTGCCGTTGGCGAATAAGTAAAACAGTAAACCGGGCCGCGTGGCGGAGGATGTTGAGGAGGAAAGTGGGAGGGATGGGAGAGGAATGGAGTGGCTGCGGTTTCACCTCGTAAATTTGTCCCTAGGAATGTGTGGCATTTTTCTCGACCCTCCTTACGCATCCCCACGCGGCCATTCTTTTGCCGCCCTTGCGACGTTTCATGTCTCGGCGCGCTATTGGAAGCGATCATCCCTCTTTAAGGATATATTCCGTCGTCCGTGATAAATTCTTTGGCGCGTTAAATTATTTACATGATAAATAGACGTCATTTTTTGTTATACATGTTTTATAAATAAACCAATAAAAATAGAACATTTTGAAAACGTGTAATAAGCTATTTTGGAATTTTTTGACTTTCTTTGTGTACATGTATCTTCAAGTGCGTTTTATAAATGCATTAGTATACACAGTACGGAACAATTATGTATAAGTAATAAGTCGAAAGAATTTAGATAAAAACACTTGTTTAATGCGGCCATTACCGCATAATACGTTGCAGATAATAGATCTAAGCATTAGTCGTTTGTGTTATACTGTGTAAGACACGTAGTCTTTACATTCTCTAACATAGAAATGCAATTAACCGATGCAGTTGACTGGAACGCAATAGCATGGACGCAAAGCAACGCGCATTAGCTGACGCTTTAAAAAGATAAAACATTTCCAATGCAGGAAAAGAAAATGGAATTTGTTAAATTCCTGTTTCTAACTAGTATTGTAAGAAGTATTTTATAAGCTGAGCAAGTTCACAGTTGATATTCCGTTTCCACTGTTTGTATTTTTACATTATTAAATACAATGCATTCTCAACATTGCAAAATTAAGAAATAAACGGTTCAAGCAGACATCTGCTTAAAATATTAGAATCAAGAAATTAAAATTTTTAGTCAATTTTTCATTTTTTTTTAAATATAATTTTAGTGCTGCCAATTTATTACTGAGAGTTAGTAATTAATTATTCAATTTAGAATATTACATAATAAAAGCTAAATAATAAAAAGCACTTAATAATAATGCTTTTAGTAGTGCTTTAAATTAAGTAACTAATTACTGTTTTTCAATTATTATTAAATTTCCGTGTAAGAGGTATCTCATAAAAGAGTTTATTGACCGAGATATTTTATTAATAATTATATAAAAAATAGTTTTATCATATATATTTTTCAAACTCGAGTAACTGTCTCTGGAGATAACTTGTAATAATTTTTTAACCCCATATGATAATATCATATAAATAAATTCGCATGGAAAGTAACTATTTATTAGTTTATTACTTTAGACATTAATTAATATCTACTAACACAAGAAATACCAATGTTTGAACAAATTCCGCGATAAGGTTGCGGTGATGAGTTTTCTGCGCTGCGAGTTTATTTCCTAGTTGCGCGTAACTTCCTACACGCCGCTTATCGTCCGTTATTTTACTTATCAAATATCGTTTACTTTATGCACGCGGTGTACACGAGATCGAATGATATCAGACACTCGCGTTCGCGCTTCTTATAGCAACGCGCGATCCCATCATAAGCTATCGACGCGACGTAGGCGCGCGCGATATGGAAATGAGGCATACGCGATACCTCGGCACACATCTCGATACGTCCGTCGCGTTCCGGCCGAATTACACGGTAAATTTTACACACGCTATCGAATGGCCGCGTTTCATCTTTCAACGGTTACAGCGTGGACGCTCGAGCGTCGGGGGTGCGGATCGCGGAGTATAAAACATAACGTGGGGGTCTGCATCGGGTCAGATTTAATACTAGAAATGGGAGGGTGCGGCGGACGAGCTCGAGGGCTAGAAACGGGCTCAAGCATATCGTGTGCACACAGTATATTTCGGTACACTCTTCCTCAAAAATAGCAGTCCGTTATAAGGCTGGCCATCGACGTGCTGCGAATCGAAATATAATTATAATATGACGTGATGTAACTGCGTGTGTACACATGTATACTCTTACGTGTGTCTTGTACGACGAAGCTGATTCGATGACTCATCGGTGCCGTAATTAGGACGAGGTATAATCCATTCGCGCAAAGAAAAACGCGTAGGTTTAATCTTGCGCAAGTTACAGAATTTATTTGCGAGACATAAATTTGTTGTTATGCGCGCAATGAGATTTGCGGATGGATTTACAACGGCGGCGATATATACGTTTTTGACAATGAATGTACGTGCTTACGTATAACACAGCGGATGATTCGCCATTGTACGTAAGCGTTTGGTATAGCTCGGTTGCATGTAGACGACCAATGCCATCTGTTAAATGTAATAAACACGGAATCTTGCAATTCGCCGGCTCGAACGCTAACACTCCGCGATCTTCCATGAAGCCCGCGGCTGCAGTCGTTTTTTCTGTGTTACGTATATCAAACAAACATTACTCAGTTATAATCGATTAAGCTGACTTCGAAGCCAGCCCCGTGACGCGTGCCGTTCCTTTGATTGCCAGGTAATCGCATTTCCAATCTATCGATTTACAGTGCAGCACAGCGCGCATAACAAATGGTAAATTAAAATCGATGGTAAACCAGCATGAAGAGAAATTTGTAAATCTGTACGTTGTTTTCTGCACAATAACGTTAATTTTATTTTTTGTTACATTATCGACATCAAATAAACTCTTATAATACTCTTCGGAGTATTATCGGTGTCTTTAATCCTTTTTGCGGAAAGGACGATTTTGCTGAAGTATCGAAAAATTTAACTAGATACAGATCTAAAAATAATTTTGTTAACTCGTCAAAATAATTACGTAAAACGCTCAAGCGTTGATGACAATGCTGCAAAATGTTTTAACATTCTAGCAGTTAGATTGAACGTCCTACGCAATTATTATGTTTTGGTCATTCAATAAAATTATTTTAATGTCTAGAGTTTTACTTGAAAGAAAAAATTCATCACAATGTGTCCATTTTTGCTATATTTTTACACAATATTCAATATATCGTCTTCGTAATAAAATGTGTAATATAACACGAATTAACAATAAATTACAGAGAAGCACGTCATTATTTTCAAAATTTAAGAACGCGCGAAACTGTACAAGTGAAAAATAATTAACAATTTTCGCGAACTTGACATCGTGAAAGAGAGCGTCGAGATATGTTGATAAAATGTAGTTAGTCACAGCACAGCAAAGTTTGCACGAGTAATCAACGGCTCATTGGTGGATGCGACTGGCACGGCGGCGTACATTTATTCCAGTAATGCTCGCTTCTGGGAGGAAGCACATCCGCGGCGGTGGCGGCGGCGGTGGATGTGTGTCGTTAGTATTTAGTGTTTAGTTAACATCGGGGATGGAGAAGCCGCCAGTGTTTGTAATTGGTACAGTTTAGGAGCGACGAAAGCGATTGTACACCTCACAGATTTCGCCCCGACCCCGCCGAGGACGCGCGGCGCGGCGTAACTTTTGTCTACCCCGCGACGGCATCGCGGCATCGGTCGCGAGCCAGTTTCAAATCCGTGCCGGGCAAACGGCACGCCAGATGGCACGGGTACGTATCGCGGTCGTTACTACAATTAGATATTCGCTCCGGTCTGATCTCCAAATAATAACGCCGAAGGACCGCGCCCAAGGTCTTAGCCAATGGTACTTCCGTCCGCCTTGACGGTATTCGCACCTCGAGTCGCTCGGCGACGCGACGTTTGCTCGTCTCCCATATGCGAATTTACATAGCTCGTCGAGGTTTTCCATATTTCGGACATGACGCGATTTGTTTCTTTCAGAGGGGAGAAAATTATAAGTATCATCATTGTGTTGAGAATTCTTGGGAAATTATTTTAAGGATTCGCTGTCAGAGATGAAATGAGCTAAAATCCGAAAAATCGAAAATTTAATCTTTATATTTAAAACTTAATCAAATATGTACTTAAATTCAAATTGAAGCAGCGCAGTCTGTGATTGAAATTTTATTTATAGCAGCTTTACTGAAGCTAATTTTAATCTAGCTATGAAGCTAAGGAGCTATGGAATATTAGAGTCTGAATTTTGTGAGTGTACAAATTATTGAAAGAATGTGATCTTGGAGTTACTTGAATTAAAACCTCCTTATTATAATATTTTCTGATTCCTGCATCTTTAATTTTACGAATACTTAAATTTCCATGTCTTAATATGCAGTTCGCATTTTACCCGAGTCTGGCTTTTGTCATTAAAGAGAGTTGAAAATACGAGCATTATTAAATCATTACACATAGCTATTGTGAATGATACATACTATTAGGCTAATGACCTTAGCGATCGATATTGAAAGTCCCAATACGAGTCAATATGCTTTTAAAAGAAGAGTGGAACGCAAATATATCTCCTGTGCATCATTGGTTGAAACTATTCAATTCCAATTTAATTTTGCAGTTTGAATAAAGCAATGAGAGAAACATTTGATTCATTCGATCAAAATCTGAGGGCGATGTGCTAGCACATTATTAGTCCGCATGAATGACACGATAGGGTTTTTTTTCTTCGTGACTTAGTATTCTGGAAAGCGTATACCCACTTATTTGGAGATCAAGAGCTCCCTCGAGCGAGACGACTTTAGACTAGGCACTCTTTCGCCGACAACACCCCGTATATTTCATTTTTAAACAACAAAAAAATGCTAATGCACCGCCGTGCCCGTTATCGGCTCGACTCTGTATATGAAATAATAAATAATCGGGTAAGCCCCGGCGCCATTATTTTTACGTCGACTTTACTTCGGAGATACACATTTTCCCGGGGTTATACTTTCTGCGTCGCCCGTTTCGTTATATACGTACAGTACGTGACGTTGACTCTAGTGTCGGAATTTTACTGCCGGATAACTCGTCGTAATTCGCAAAACAGCTATTATATATACGTGAAAATATTTTGGACAAATGTCTAGGGAACTCGCTTGTGTCCGTAAATATTTAATAAAATGTTTATCTCTCATTAAAATATTTAACATTTTGCGTTTGGAAATTCTTTATTTATTAATAGATAGATGCACGAGTCTATAAAACAATTTTAATAATTTTTAACCAAAATAAAGATGAAATTTTATTTAGTAATATATATATGCAACAATAATACAATACGTTTTTAGTGGAAGTAATTTAATTAAATTTATAATGAAATTACATGAATCTTTTAAACATCAATTTATCTCGATTTGTACTATATAAATAAAATACTTCTTTAATGGATAAATTTATATATTTTATATTATTTATTATTTATTATCAAAATTCGGAAAATATCTTATATCTAAAATAGGTATTTGTCATATTAAATATGGATGTATTTTATTACGTATTGACAATCTCAAAAAACTTAAAATACGATATAAATAAAGTATAAACTTTTTCACGATTAAAAAGAACAAATAACGCCTTTCTAAAGTAATTATCGATATGATAAAAATAAAACAGATACGTATTTTTTTTAACATGTAATATATAAAGAATGCTTAATAAATTCTAATCATCTATATTCAATTATAATATCTATATCTTTTGGCTTGTGTGTGAAGGCTTGCCGAGATTTTCGAGAAAATAATTCATATGCAGATTAGTTTGAATAGATCGTATAAAACACGGGGGTGAGCTCGTTTATGAATTCTGCAGGAATATATGATAAACACACAAGATCTTTGACCGGCAACTGTTTCATGCACTTTTGAAACTTTAGAATAACATCATAACAATACAACAGGAATTGTGCATAATTCTCGGTATCATACTTGGTCTACTGTCAGTTATTCCAACATGGAATCCTAAGAACGTTGTCAGACCGCAAATAGTAAATAGCTGTCACATTAATATTCCTACGTTTGGTTGGAAAATTTATAATCTACAATCTGTTATTAGATATATTACAGAATATATACTAATAATACTATATCAAAAGATTTCTCTGTAATGACTTTAATATGATCTGTTAATCAATAATCTATAATGCAATTTATTAAACCGCGTCATTTTCTCTCTAGCGCATTAATAGTATTCATATAAATTTAACTAGTAAAAATGATCTTCGCGAAAATATCAGAGATAATATAACTTTATCTCTTTTCTCTCTCTCTCTCTCTCTCTCTCTCTTCTCTCTCTCTCTCTCTCTCTCTCTCTCTCTCTCTCTCTCTCTCTCTTTCTCTCTGTTTTCTTCAAGTTTTAACATGACGTTGTGCTATACAACAATAAAGTACAACCATATAAAAAATAATACTGTATCTCTCTCTTTAATTGATAAATTGTCGAAATTATTGAAATTCAGTTAATCCACTAATTGTACGTGGAGTATATTTGATGCCCATAATGCGATGCTTTAAAGAAAACATGTAAAAAAAGATATCTCAAGAGAGAAAATTTGACATTATTTGAAAAGGCCCAATAGCCAACAATGAATATTGCTCGTGGGAGAAAAGGTCACGGCCGAATCAGCATCAATCAGAGCTTCGTCTTGACACTCATGCTACTGTAAACCAAATCGAAAATTCAATTGAATGCTACCGAATTCTAGCTGGAATATCAAATTCGCCAGAGCTCCATTTATGCAAGAAAGAGAGAGAGAGAGAGAGAGAGAGAGAGAGAGAGAGAGAGATGTAGCAACTATAAACTTTTTTGTGTCATGCAAATTTAATATCTTTTTTTAAACTTCGCTCATCTTGAATGTTTCAGTCTTTTGTGAACATTGATTCGATTTGCTATCGCATTTGTTTACATCAACATTTGCTTCAATGATAAATCGTATACAAACAGATTAAGCAATATTATTTTTATGTATGAATCATTTCAATATGATTCATTGGTGTAACGAGTTATGTGTAACGTTTAATAATGCATGTAATATACCATTTTATGGCTATTTTATGAATATTTCTTTATATGTATAATTGTTTTATTTACAGACATGTTTTAATAGGTCGATTAGAAGAATTTATTTATTAGGCATATCAATATTAGAATTTGGATAAGTTGATTAACTAAATTTTTTATCACGTATTTTTCTATACGACAGTAAAAATGAAATTTTGCGTACATTAAGTGCACGTTTGATTACAAATATTCACGAAGTTAATAATATAATATAATTATAAAATTGCATCAACTTTCTCTGTCACCGTTACGTAATTCTCAGAAGGAGAAATGATTTGCAATATAGAACGCGGTCCTTCCGGGGGCTTAGGCCGAGATTGAGAAGCGGCCGTGCGAAAGAATCAGGCAAATCACGGGGACCCTTCTCATCGAAGGGATGCTCGATCAAACAGAAATTCCCCTAAATAAAGGAGGTTATCAGACTATAAACTCGCTGCCGTCGATCGATAGCTGCGGCGCGCTTATCCTCCGACTTTTATCCCGAAATTTTTATTGTTTAAATAAATCATCGTCCGGCACTGAACGTGGGATTACGCGGATATATTAATGGAAGCACGTATGCATTCATATTTATTTACGCAATTATCCGCCGTCCGACGCGCAAAAAAAAATATAATTGGCCGTGCTTTATGGCTTAAAATACGAATTGCCCGACGTCAAAACATATTTGTATCACGAAGCGACTTTTCATCAACAATATTCGATAAATCGACGCGTGATTCCGCGCGATTTTCTGAATCTGATTTTTGTCATTTTGTTGTCAGGCACGCAAAAAATATTTCAATATTCCAGTTTTGGCAATATCGGTGTATTTTTTGCGTGCCTGACTACAGTTATTTTTTTTATTAGCTTCAGTCGCATTTCTTTGTAAATTCTGCATTTTTTATATAATTTATGATATTGCGGTAATAAAAGTCGGTAAAAAATATTTGCGATCTGCAATATAAATAAATGCTTCCATGTAACTCCTCGGAAGTTTTAATGAAATTTATATTCTCTTTTTTCTTTTATCATAATATCATTTTTTGATAAATATTTATATACATTACGCAATAAAAAGTCTATAAAACAGAAATTATGCAAAAGTTGATACAAAAATTTAATAATGATACAAAATTTTGTTAATATTGCTTATTGCTTTACGCACTGAGAGAAAAAAATCGTGTTAATATAAGCCACCAGTAATAAATGATTTCTAGATATTGTGATAACAAATTATTGTTTTAATTTGTTGTGATTCATTGGTATTAGTAAAAGAAGCAATTTATATAAAATCTAACCTTTTCTTGATAGACTTTTGTTTGCTATAGCAATACTGATTTTTTAATTTATATTATATAAATAGTGTATGTTTAATTGTTGTTAACGAATCATGAGAAATTAATTATTCGTAATAGTAATTAGCCGATTCGTTTTTCTACCAAATCATCATATTTATCACCCTTTTTTTGTTCCAATAATAACTCATTTCTCTCAGTGCGTTTGAAACATTTAATTCACATGTTTCGACATTTTGGTTAAAAGTAATAATAAATCGTATGAAGAAGAATCTCATTATACATTCGAAGATGGCGTCGGATGAAATATCATATTTAATTTTTATTGCATCGGCTATATGCATTACTTTGCGTCTCCGACAGCGGTTCGGAACCAAAGGGAGTGGCGGAAACTACTACAGATATACAATGAGGACTGTAAACGCAGGGTGTATGTAAATATAGCGTGATACATTGGATACTCGCTTATAAACACCCCATTTTTATTCGAGTAGCGTTTCGCCACCCGGCACCCACCCTTCCAGCACCGCGTTCCTTAGCTGCTAGCCCACCAATGTAAAGAGGAGCCAAACCTATTATTTTTGTGTTTTTATACATCATGTGCAACATCATCTCTAACATTGCAACAAATGTTTCGCCAGATGCAAAAATATTATAAAAGCTGCCTGAGATGTAAAAAATATCTCTGTTTAATTGAATTTTTCAAACACATTAAAATGTTTCAAATAGAAACATTTTATTTGGTATGTATATACAATTGTTCCATTACATTATCGAAAATTGAAAAATATCAACAAAAGAACATTAGGTAACAAATGATCAAAGAGGATATAATTTTTTTGTGGTTCAGCTTTATTACGAGTTATTCTAAGAATCTTGCTCAATCAATTCAAGAATGCTGCGATAGCATTAATCATATTCTACCCATAAACAACATAATGAAGAAAGAGATTAAGAACATTGTAGTTTTGTGTGCGCAGAAGTGAGTAAAGTTTTATTTATGTTGATCTATACGTACAACGTCGTTTTTTGTTCATTCTTATTAGTAAATATTTAAATTTACTAATATAGAAAAGTTTTTTAAAAATTTCGCGATATCCTAGAATATTACAAAACGTATGATATCACTATACGTGTTCCGTGACATGCTATGTTGGTTATTGGCATATAAGAAAGTCAATATGCTTGAAAGATATGATGAAAAATCGTTTTTCAACGCAAATTAACCAGATAATCCGACCGCGCGGATTGGACCATTGGATCTTTCAGTTATTCATATCGAATGGCCTTGAAAGATGTTGTTGCCCTCGCGATCGTTTAGTCAGGTTCAGTTCGCAGTTTCCGAGAATGAGTGTCGGGTGAGAGTCACGATGTATCTTTCTCGCACTTTTTCGTCCACTTTTTTATCGAATGTTTCTTATTATAATTCTGTAGAGTATACTTAACTTTTTGTTGCATTCCCTTATCATTAATTAATTTATTGTTTGTAAAAGCTTAGCGAAAAAAATTAATTACACCGCAAAAAGAGATATCTATTCACATTTTGTAGTAGGGTTTACATAAATTGATTTTTTTTAGCAATTTTAATTTTTTTAAATATAAAAGTCATATACTACTTTGCATGCGATTATATAAAGAACAAATGATGGATTTTTTTATAATCTAATTACGATTATGACTAATGAAATAAACTGTATATCTAATAATAATAAATTTGCTCATAATATATGATTTGTAATAAAAAATTGACACAAATTTTTATATAACTTGCTCTAAATATTTATGCATTTATAGTAAGAAAAAAACTCAGCAAGAAAAGAATCACCACGGTTGAAATACGTATTTATAGTAACTATTTACAATTTTCATACTCATATAATTTTTTTTGCATTAATTAGGTCGGTTCAATTTTTTTCCCTGCTTGAAACGAAAGGTACCGACACGCGTAAAGCGTGATATCGCCCAGCTCGTGCGTATCGATTTGACTTCGGAAATTCGACACTCACGCATAGGGCGCACGTGTTAATGTTATTTACGCCGTGATGTTATTTATGCGCGCCAACTCGTGTTTGAACAAGTGTGCCACGATGACGACAACGCCCGTCGAAATTGGGAAAAAGTGTTTGTCAGCAAACGAACGCGCCAACGATCACAAATAATTTTAAGCCGGCTAATGGTAAGGACGCCAATCAGCAAATTGTACTGCGAACATTCTCTCTGTTCTCTCTCAACAGAGGCTCGCGATGGTAATCTAACGCGATTTATTAATTCGTTATTGCGCCTTAAGCAAATATCGATAAGAAAGATATCGTTACATTTACATGCATAAAATTATTCTTGCGACACGTTTATATGACGGACGCGATTATTTCATAAAATTTTTGGTCGTGATTAGATTTGGAGAAGAAACGAGAAAAATTATTATTAGTCTCATTAATTCAACTGGTTTGACGCTTGAAATTGATGACCACATTTTAATTATCCGCACGATAAATTGACGGAAATTTATAGTTGTATAAATAACCGAGGACATAGTTGAGAATCGGAACCAAGAAACGCACACATATGTGTTGATTTTATAATTTACGCACGATTTGATGTCAACGAACAATCCGCATACCTGTTTCACAAATATAAGCATAAAGCAAACTGGACGATTCTAGTTCGTTACTGTGTGGACTGGTTTATCGCGTCTTAATTTAAATGCTGATTGCTACGAGTTAAAACATATGCAATGTTGTTTGAATACGCCCGATGGTATGTGAACTCGCCTCGTTTTTCACGTATGTCGTATATAATCAGGTGACAATAATGCAGTGATCGGAGTAACAACGATATTACGATATGCGAGTTTATTCATGTTTCAGAAAAATAATTCTTTCAGTTTGAGAAGCATATTGATTTTTAATTTTTTACGAAATATTCTATTAAAAAAATAGATTCATATAGCTGTGGAATCTATTATAGTCACGTTATTAGTTTCAGAATCGAGGATGACGTCAGTCATCGTTATTTACAATATCAGAGGAAATTTATGCGCACGGTTCTTGCAAGCAGCACTTTGTATAAATAAACGTATGTTTGTCATCAACATCAGTTTAATTCACTAAAACGGCTTTATTAAATGCACCAGCAACTTTTTGCTAACAGGTCCAATATGTCATGTAGAAAAGGATTTCAGTTATATTTGCTACATACATACATATTTCGAGCCGTGTTACAACTGTTTTGTTTTTTCACATTTACGTTTCTATGTTACACCTCTCGGATCGATGAAATAATTTTTAGTGCGACTCTCGTAAACCAGACTTATATCATAATTCAAAACCGACGATGAATTTTTCCATTGTGACATTCATTGATAGTGATGATTTTTTATATACGTAATCCTGGAATATAGGATTTTTATGTAAACTTGGATCTGTTCGGATCTACATAAAAGCCGTGATAAGTAAATTGGGTTATTGTGAAGTGTGAGAGGAGGGCGGGAGGGGGGGG
>NW_017275283.1:166678-176017 GCF_001594065.2 Cyphomyrmex costatus | reverse complement strand
GGGGGGGGAGGGGAGGAGGGGTGCGGCCCAACATTAAATCAACTCTTTCGCTTCCGACAAACTCGATATCATTGTGTAAAGCATCTGCCAGGCTTATCTACTTCGGTGGCGTCGCTTGTATCACTACTCGTTTTATATGCAAAGGAGAAAGCGTAATCCGCGTTAAATGCATTTACATATCGCAAACGTTAAGAGTGAAGGTGCTCGCGTTTCTCTCGAAAGATTTTCTCTTCCTTTTGTTCCCATTGCGGGGTAAACAAAGAGGAAAACGGGCCGCGAGCGGCCGGGCAGGAGCGCTCGAGCGTTGTCGAGTCTAAAGGGCGCTGTTTATTAAAGGGCATTAATCTGCGAATCTGTACTTCTCGTCCGCTTTAGCTCTCACCACGGCGAAACGATATTACTTAGTGTGTTTCCGTGATGCTCGCTTAAATTGCGTTTTGTAATTAGCCAAGAGGCAACACACCCACGGTTGTGCCCACGGTTTCCTCGGTTGGTTTCTTTCCTCTACTTCCCTTCTCAACACTCTCACGCGCCCAGCCGTCATTCTAGTCGTTCCTTTTCCTCTTTTCTCGTCCTTCCACCGTTGACGCGCTCTCGTCGAGTCTTACTCCTCTAGAGTGTCCCGCAAGATTCATAATTGCATTTGTCGGATTTTACGCTGTGTACACTGAACACGTGTAGTTATATCCGGGTTGACTTCACGTGAAAGACCACGTAGGTCTTGTGATTACAATGGAAAGTGTTAAATTCGTTCTGTACTGAGATACGAGTTGCGACTATATTTCGTCAGAGATTAGATATATTATTATTAATGTAATTTTTTTATTCATTATGAGATTTTTATTTTGAAATAAATAATTACAATTTACAATTCGATATACAAGTCTAATCCAATGTAAAAATTTGACAATGATAACAAGACAATAGGAACGAAGAAAATTTTATGAATTTGTATAAATAATTAAAATTAAATTTGGCAGCAACTTTATATTTCTCTATACATATGTCTCGTGTTGTTTTAAATTTAAATTATAATTTAATGTATATTTTTTCACAAAATATAAAATTTCTGTAAATTTTATTGTAAAGCATATTGTCTTCGTCATATTTAATTTGATCAAAATAAGAAGAGATTATATTCTATCGATGAATATAAATTTTTCTTAATTACTTATAAAATATTTGTGTACTTGATTTGTCAATTTATGGTTACCACCGATGGGTTAATGTTGAAAAATTGAGAAAACGTAAATCGAAGATACGATGTAGTAATTCAACGGTTGCTGTTGAAATAATAACTCGAATATGCCGCCGCGAGCATTCTATCTTCGGTGCGGATATATTGTACGTTGTTTGCATTATGCACAGCGCCGCTCTAGAAAGTAAACGTGAATGTGGAGAATCCACGCATATCGCAACTTTATGCCCGCGAAGTGTGGATGCTAAGAATACCTTGCGTGCTGTAGCGCGCACGAACGGCCAAGAAGGCCGTACAATGTTAACTTTGGTTCCTCGACTGGAAACGGCGCAACTTTAACATACGTAGCTATCGATGGAAATCGCGTCGCGTGGGAATCGACTCGTTCTTGTCTTTAAACTTTTCATGTAATTTACGAGTTCGTTTTTGCATTTATTTTCATGCAACATGGGAATTTACATTGCGCCTTACACAGCACATACACAGCAACTTTTATTTATAGATCTCATCGCAAATAATACACTACATGCTTCTCATAATTGCAACGTACAATATTTCATATTATTTCATACTTTCAGTGTAAAGGGAAAAGATTTATGACAACAATTAGACGGGCTAAATAATGCAATGAAATGATTGAACGTATCAATTATCTCTATCTCTCTGCTGAACTGAGTTATTATTGCCGCATCTATTGAATACAAATTTGTAGTCATAACGATACGCGTGAAGTGATATATTCTTATACCTCGGGATGACAGCGGGATGTTAGCGTTAATCTTATTTTTGACTCGTGAGTCATCGCAATGCAAATTACGAATCGCCTGACGCAATCTGACTATCACTACAAGAATCGCGATTACGGCGTCAGCTGTTCGTCGCGTCTTTATGTGGCGTACACGCCACAGTGTCAGCGTCGGTTATTAGTATTAGAATACAGCTGGAGGCTTCTAGCACGGCATCAGCAGGAGAGGCAAAACAGACCGGAAAAAGCACAGAGGAGGGACGCTCGACTCCGTCTCGTGCCTCCTCCCTCGTTTCGTCTTCATACCGCGTGCGTTTCTGTCTTTCGCATGGAGGCGGCCTCGTTCTCGCACGGCAAAACTTAACAAAACAATTTGCTCCAAAGCAAACAACGGCATCCGGTTTACTTGTGAATAAACAACATATTTATTTTTAGAGGCACTGCGGTCGTAACTTGTTCGCTCGGACGGCCGCGCTCGTAAGAGCGTCTATTTGTCGGCATTACATGAGTTAACGGATGGATGGATAAAAATTGTCAGTTACACGGAGGCTACTTCACTATTCGAGTCACTTGTTAGATTATACAACGATCTGCAGTTGCAATCGTACATATCATCGATTTTTAAAAGTTCCGAATTTTATACATCATTTTATTATTATTTTGTGTATATAGTTTTGAAAGCAATATATTTTTAACTATTATTTTAACAATATGTTAACTATTAAAACTAAAAGTAATATGTGTTTCTAACAAGATATCAGATAAATTTATGTAAAAAAAAAAAATATATATATAGTGGATTAAATATCACGACAAAGTAATACGACAATGAGAGATATTTTCAAACTGAAATCATTAAGATAAAACTAGCAATTTTAAAGATGTACAATTTGCGCACTGAAGAGTCAAATTGAAGAATCAAATAACAAAGTTAATGTGCATTTAACGATAATATAATATATAGATACAGGTTAACATTCAGACGACGTGACAAACAGTTTCCATTGATGACGTTGATTAAACTGATAAATTAGTCCTATTACTTAGACTTGGCATAAATTTATCGATATTGTTCCCTTGTTGTATATTAATTATTAAATAATAGTTAAAATACCTCCGCGGTCTCATTATTTATACGCCAATAAGTGTCAATTGATGCACCGTCCGCGCCGTTTTGCAGTAAAAATCCATTTACCCTTAACATGCAGCCAGTCGATAATACCGTAAATAAACAAATTGTAAATTTAAGCAGCATAATTACTCGAAATCGTGTCGATCTCCCTAGGGATGGTCGAACGGATTGTATATTCATCATTTCAAGCGCTACCGTTTCAGACGAGACACTTCGTTGCTCGACCAACGATCCTGGAGACGCGCTATACGCGCGAAAAATTAGCATGTAGAAGACAGTAGTAAAAATAATAATTGACGAGATTATTCGACCTCCTCGTGAGACACTCGGGACGAAATGAAACGTTTTATCGCCGTGCCGTGTTTGAGGGCAGCAGCGCGGGGTTGTTCATTTCTCTCTATCTCTCTCTCTCTCTCTTGCGTACAGTATTGGGGAGAGTGATCGTAATAATATTTTCATGGGGACGGATTTATGCAACGCACCGCGTCGTCTCTCTGTACATAAAACGCATTTAAAATTCTCGAGGCGCGACCGGAAGGTGTCTGCTCCCCGTCTCCATCGATAGCGCGAGTCGTGCCGCGCCGAGCCGGTGATGGTAGCGCCACGGGGGTTGTAATTGGCAATATCTATCGAATTTTACAATAAATCTCACCGTGCCCCGAAGGAGGGCGATGGGGGTGGGCCGCCGCGGCAATAAAACACCGGGTAGTATCGCGAGGGTGCTGCCGCGCCGTGCACTTAACGACTTATCTTATCTGCGAATTAGGTCGCGGTTAGTGCTTCGCTTAATGCGAAGCTACGAATACCAGGAGGCACGCGGCTGCGATCGTAACCACGTGATTTATTGTTGGAAGTGTTATTAGATTGATGTGAAAATAATAGTCTCCTTGTATTTTGTATAAAATCATTTATTAATAAACGGTTATCTCAAATACGTACCCTGAGAGAAAAGTTCTTGGTATTTGTGACTATAGTTACTATAAACATAGCTATTACTATTATAGTGCTAGCAATAATAATTATATGTATGGTTCTATCAATAAATATATATACCAATATTGTCGCAAATTACTATAAATTATAGTAATTGCAATCACGCGTTTACGATAATAATTATTATTTATAATAATTTTCAGTGCTAATTATTATATATTTGTTGGTAGAACCATACAAATAAACAATCATAAATTAAAAGGCTATAAAGAGTCAACGCAATTATCAGTGCGAAATTATTTTAATCTTAGAATTAACATGTAGAATACCAGTCGAACGTTTCGGTCTGTAATTTAGACCATCTTCAGCGACAACGCTACTAATAAACGATACTTCATATACTCCGAATAGAATGCAAATTGTAGAAACAATTATTGTTAACTGACAATAAGTTCTTGTGCACCAACTAGAAGTGAATACATCGTTGATATGTGGAACTGTGTATGACCAAAACGTTCGACTGGTATATACTACATGTTAATTGTAAGATTAAAATAATTTCGCACTGATAACTGCGTTGATTCTTTATAGCCTTTTAATTTATGATTGTTTATTTGTTTTGAACAAAAAAAGAGTCCATAACTAGTTTATTTATATTTATTAAAATTTTTAGAACCATACATATATTAGTACTAATAACTTTCGACAGTAATAACTTCAATTATGGTAACATACAATTATATTTATAAACACCTAAAACTTTTCTCTCAGTTAGTCTCTTATATTTTGCGTCTATTAATTTTTATTTATATATTGTCACACATCTATTATGCCTTAGAACGAATTCGATTGGATGCATTTATGGTGTGCATTACGTATTAAAGTCGTTGTACGTTTAATCTGTGTAAAAGTAAAATGCAAATATTTTGAATTATAAAATATAGATTTTACTTAACAACTCAATAAAATTTTATATGGTTTAATCTGTTTTTATATTTATATTAAAAACAGATTAAACCTTCATGTTGATTTGTATACGACGGCTTTAATCTATGCATTGAGTACGCGTCTAATCGAATTCGTTAATATTAGATTTTCTTAAGTAATAAACACCGATGTTGTTAATTTTTGTTGTTATGATGACAATTATTTAATAATATTTGTAAAATATTCAATATCGGTCTATGTAAAGCGTTTATATGAAACGATAAACGCGACGCGCATTATCAGACATGTATAGACAAATACCGAAAACGTGCATGTTTGGATTAGTTCTTGGAACAACAGGCGTTAAAATATTCATTCTATTATAATTTTCTTACGTTTATAAATGATGAGGTCAAATCGATATGTAATACTGGAGTATATTATTTCAATTGTGTTGCGATGTAGAATCAAAGACACACGAAATAATACAAATATATAGTTCTGCATCACAATTTCGTGCACTCCTCTCGTGTTATAATAAACAATAACTTTTCGTTTTTTTTTCCGATATGTTTATATGAACGTCATCGGCTCATTTTCCGTAGTCCTAGTAATAAGAAATGCATTTTAGCGACGCACGCACGCGCGTACGTGTGTGCGTACGATTGTTCCGCGAAGAAGATGAGTCTGTATTCATTGTATTGGCATCATCCAATTTTACGGTAACGATTATATATAAATATAAAAGGCATAATATAACTGCAACTGATCTCGCCCGGAGACGGTAACAGAGAAGTTAATTAAAATCGCCGTCAATTCTGCCTTGCCGCGCGTCGTCGCTCGCGCGCACGTGACGCGATTTGACAATGAAGCCACGTCGAGAGAGGGACGTCGGATCTTCGGGCTCCGTCGCGCGGCTGTAAAAGATCCGTTTGTTTATTTCCACGTGGCACAATACTTAACATACAACATTTCTATGATGCCCGCGCGCGGGATGATGACGAGCGCGACGACAAGCGGGCGAGCGATGGTGTGCGTCGCGTGTTTTGTTTGCGCGTTTTCTTTTGTCGCGTGTATGTCCAGCTGCGAGCGCTGAGAACGCGGCCGGCTCATGCAAATGCACGGCACACAATGTGCCTCAATAGCCTCCACGTATTTATGCTATATGCTATCCGGTTCAGTATTTTCCACCGCGACTGTTTATTTCTGCGCCTCTCGTACATACACGGAGAATACGCGAGGCTTTCTTTTTAGAAAAAAAGGACAGAAAAAAAGAAAGACCGACAGAGGAAAAGGGACAGAGAGGAAGAGAAAGGCAGCCGCTGGCTGGTAAACGAGTTCTCCTTTTTTTTTTTTTTTTTTTTTTCCCTTTCCTTTAGTTAGGTTATACAGACTCGTATGGGCGAATTACAGAGAACCTTGAATTTTAACAGAACCAAGGGTCCTACTATCTCCTCTGCGGGGAAGAACAGAAAGTCTCACTTCTTTCTCACGAAGGAAAAGCACAAGTTCCATCGATCGCGTGCGACGATCGTTACGTCGTATCACCTCCCCTCACCACCCTACGCGCGTCGCGCGTGGAAACAAACGGAGTTACGTTTTGTAATTACACCCCTCGGCTCTCGGTGCCGACTTCGCATAGTAATCGATCACGCGTTCTTGCGGCTCGTTTCAAAATTTACGACTTTTAAAGTCTCCGCGACGTTGCGCATTATTTAACGCGATTGAAGATTTCTTCCTATTTTCTTTAGAGATTTAGAAACTGTCGTCTCGTTTTTTCAATGAGCTTAATATATATTAATATACAAAGATATTATCGTCAAATATTATTTGAACATTTTTTACAAGTTTAGAAATGCAAAGAGCACACTATATATATATATATATATATATACCTATATAGTCCCTTTTATTTAATTTCATCACTCATGCTTGAATTCACGTAAAATATTGAACGCATTTCTGCGTAATGCACACGGGTGAACGAAAATTTGGCTAACTATACCGTGCCAAAATAATTTCGGTCATATTCCACGTTGATTTGTACACATAAATCATTATGGTTATATAATTACAATTTTGGCTAACTCTCGAACTTCAGATATAGTCGATCTTTTTATAATTCCAATGTAGGTCTCTTCATTTAGGACAATAATGCTTTCGGATAATAGATTTTGCTCTAATAAAGGACTTTATCGACACACATTTATAATAAACATTATATCGTTCTATAAGAAAAATTGTACGGCATTATTAAAAATCTGTTCACGCCATCGCTCAAAAAAAAAAAGTCAGAAATGACCAAAGCGTGCCGTGTATATATTTTAATAAAGCTGGCAACATGCGATGTCTCGTTTTTTACAGCGAAAAACGCGATTTAAAATAACGGCAATGTAAATAAAACTTTACACGATAAAATACGGAACATAAAATATCACCAGTATCAATAGCACATAAAATACTCCATTATATGACGTTTAGTAAAATATCATATTTAAATTATACGCTCGCGCTCGTGGGTCCTTGCGCTGCGGATCTTTGAGGTCTTTTTTAAAAATTGACGAGCGCGCGCTCTTTATTCCTCGGACAACGGGCGAAATGCCAGTGTCACCTCACGAGGAAAGTGAATATTAATATAAGCGCCTTCGGTCGGCCGTGCGATTTCCTCGACGAGGCAACGAATAATATAATATAATAGCTGGTCCGCGGGAGATGCGTCTGCGACCGAGAGGGCGAAGCACCCGAAGACGAAGTGTTCTCATTATACCCGGTGATTTATGTGCGTGCCACCTTGCCGTCGGAAGAGATTCTAGGTTAGAAATAAAGTTAAAAGAAAAATAAGGCTTACGGGGTGTAAAGTCGAGAAAGTGCGGAGGAGGAGCCGCGGCTCGCGGAATATATTACAAAAATAAGCTCGCCGGCGAGCAGCGAGGCGCGCGGCGTGCGGAAAAGCGCCGAAAAAACTTTGAAACTCCGAGGAGTCTTGAAAGATCGATGCCCCTCGACCTGCCCTGCCGTGTAACTTTTCTTGTTTATCGAGGCGCGGGAAATAAAAATCAGGCGGTCACGATTCGCGCGACCACGCGAATAACTTGGCGTATTTCGTGAGCAATTTTTGCAGTTTATTGCTAACAAAATTTTTTAAGGAAACACTGGAGAAGGTAATAACTTTGAATTGAGTTGTATCTCGAACACAGATCGAATGTGACTAATTAATTAGCATTTCTTGCGGTCGTAACGTGTCAACTATTTTTTGCTCATTTACGGTTCTTTCGCAGAATTATATATCTATGTATGTATATCAGATGCTTATCAAAGAAAAAGAAATAAAGAGAAAAAGAACGATATAGGCATCTAACAGTTTTTAACTATACGCTAATTTTGTTCGTTTAATCTCTTTACATTGCTCGCATTGTGTTTTTTTTTTTTTTTTACATTTCTGCTCCATATGTTTTATGTAAAGAGAATTGGCTTAACAACATAATTACTCCGCATTTCATGAATAGTATATGTTTATTTGAATTTTTATATTAATCATAAATATACAAAAAGATCTATTTACGATTTCCTGCTGTTATTTGTTGTTACAACGTATTAGTATGTATAATAATTGTAATGCTGATTTGTTTTAGGGACACATTGGTGAAAATCCGTTTGACAACGGTTCGTGGGGAAAGGAGCATTTTCAGCCATCGACAGTTCCCTGGCAGCTGAATCCGCGCAGTCACGGTCGTCCTAGTGTGAGTGTCTTTATTCTTTTTTACCTCATCATTGCGCAAACTGCCTCGATTTCAGACATAATATATTTTTATGTTAAACAGTAAAGATAAATTCAATCTACAATTCGTTCTACCGAAACCACTACTGCGCGACTGAATGCGAATTTTTGCATTGAACGAAAACTTATCCCGGACTTATTTTTTTTTCACATCAATTAGTTGCATATTAATGTAATGCGATTTAGAGATTATCGGCCATAATTCTCAGCTCGCGAGGGTGGATGCGTCAAATTTATAATTCCGGCGGGTATAAGAGTACTCGGGCCGAGGATGTGGAAGGAAGGGTGGAACGCGCGCGGGAAAAGAAATCCGGCGGCTCATTGTGTCGGCAGGTAGCAAAAATGCTGGCGGATTCGCCGCTTTCTCGAGCGTTTTCTCTCAGAGGAGTCGTCGGCTACTATATCGTCATATCCCTCCTCTCGCCGGGAGCCTCCACCCTTCGGTCGGACCGTAGCCGACCACCCTCTTACGCTCGCGCTCACTCTCCCGCACCACTCGTCCTGTCACCCGGTATTTATAATACGCTTTGTTTTCCCTCAGCTATTTGTCTTGGGTTCTCGGCTCCTTCGCTAACATTATTATCCCGCGTTTTATTTTTATTTAATTCCGCCGTGTCGAGTCTCCC
>NW_017275283.1:155485-166531 GCF_001594065.2 Cyphomyrmex costatus | reverse complement strand
CCCCCTCTCCCCCCTCCCACTGTGTCCCCGTTATTTATCCTTCGTAGAACTTAACGAGCGACTTAACGTGTCGTTGAATCAGGACAATTCTTTACATTTGAATATTCACTCGGCATTCTAATTCTCTTTGTTCGAGATATATATATATATATATGTATATTGTCCTGTTGTATTATAGAAATCTATAGAATCGCGTGTAGAGTTAGATTATCATTAGAGATTATGTTATATTATATGTTTCATAAGAATACGTGTCAAGATAAATATTTCTTACGTATACGAAGTTTCACGTGTCATTGTGCATGACTCACAATGCTCGCGGTAATCTCTGTTTGAAATCCAAACTACTTGATAATGTGCCAATATTCGCGTCATAATACGTGCAGGCCGTAGCAATTATTTTAATGTCCCCTAATGTTTGCTTATTACTTACCCTCTACCAGTCTCGTGTGCGAATCTTCTTTTTACAACGTAAATTGCACAAAGTTATTTTTTATTCGATAGTTATATTCTATATACTCGATAGATATAATTTTTATATAATCGTTTTTTACACGCGCATTACTGTTATTATAAATAAAGACTTACGTATTTTTGTAGCATGCATCGATTGAAGAAAATTAATGTGCGCGTACGTACATGCACCCTGTTTGCTTATTGAGCTTACATTTAAAGAAAAACACATTCGAAAAATATTGCTACTTATTTTAGCTTGAAGATTTCTTGAATAAAATATGTGTGAAAATTAATTTTCTTAATTTGTTGTAACAATGTCTAATATTCTAGCAAAAGTATCTAGCACGATAAGAATCCACTTAAAATCAAAAGTAAAATTGATATAAATAGTAAGAGAATAATAAAACAAAATATCTGAAAAGTATTGCTATTCATTTCAATTGTAGATTTTCCAAACAATGTGTGTATGAGAACTAATTTTTTAAAACTTGTTATAATAATATTTTGAACACAAAAGTGTTTTGCTACAATAAGAATCCATTTAAAATGTAAAGTAAAATTGATATAAGTAGGAAGAAATTAATGAAGCTATTTATTTATTATAGATTTTTTTTCGAATAATATGTGAGTATGGAAAACTGATTTTCTTTATTATACACAATATTTTTGCCATAAAAGTGTTTTTGCAGTAAGAATGCTAAACGCAAAGTAAAATTTATACAAATGGTAAAAGAATATATTTGGAAAGTATTGTTATGTATTCCAACTGCGATTTCTGAATAATGTGTGTATGAGAACTACTTTTCTTAATTCTCATTATAAAACATAGTATTGTAGACGTTTAAGTATAATAATACCTTTAAGAACGCGAAGTGAAATTTATATAATCAGCTAGAGAATGTTATGTTAATCTGATACGGTGGGCAATATACATGGAGAAATCAATGAGCCACGAATATCCGTGATTCCCAGTAATAGTTGTACTTCAACGAATGACACACTTTGTTGTTTACTTAAGGAGGATTAAACGCGCGCGGACTGTCACGCGCACGTGTGCAATCGACGCTCGTCTTCCTGATACCATCGTATCGGGCGCGATCGTTTGCAAAGTAACAAAAGCAACCGAAACCACTGACGTCAGCGTTTCCGCGTGCGTATATATACGCGAATGATGATCTCATGCGTGCATATACATACGTGTGTGCTTACCTAACCGCGGCGCAGTTCCTTTTACGCCGCTCGTACGACGGTAGTCGCACGCACGAATTGCGCTATCGCGTACATGCCTACGTGACAACGCTACGATGCAGTACGCTCGCTTGCTGCAACCACGTATGCATTTGTCAGCATCTCAAGTAATACGCAGTGATATATGTATCGCTCCTATTCGTTCTCTCTCTCTCTCTCTCTCTCTCTCTCTGCTCGCGCGTGTTTGCCAATCTTATCTGCTTAAAATCGAATCTTGCACGAGACTTTCGCGCTGCGAGGCAGGAGGTGTCCTGCTTTTGACTTTAGATTACACAAACGTAGCACGATGGAGATTTGCAGGAATTAAAGTACTAGATGTCAAGAAGGGATATTTACAATGTTTTAAAATGTGAATTATCTTTGGTTCATCGAGAGTGCATGCGTTTATCCTTTTTTAAATTGCCGACACTAATGAGGGCTAAGATCAAAGGCCAAAACGTTTATGCAAGTTTAAAGAAGATACCTTGTAGACTGTGTACCTTTTTCCTGATTTCAGCATTAGAAAAAATTAAATTGTATCAGCATCTCTCTTCAATTTAATATTTTGGAAGTGAGAAATATGATTTGAGCTACTGTATAAGTGACAACTTCATAGGAATGAGTCTATTCTTATTAATTACGTCTATGGATACTACAGAAAGGTAGCGAAATTTATACATGATACGATGGAGAGAAAAATAGTGTCTCAAGCAGAATAAACAGAGCAGTCTCTTTTAAACTACACTATAATGAATTTTCTTAATAGCAATAAGTTCTTGACAATAATTAAAGTTTAAATTATGATATTTTGCGTATTTGCATAATCGGCCCGCGAGATTTCGACCTCACAGTGCCGAGTGAGTATTCCGCGCGTCTCAATACAGCCAAAATTTCCGGTGGAAGAACGTTGATTCTCTCACACCGCCCTCATAATCTCAGGCCACGCCTGTAGTAATATGAATCGCAGCAAAAATCAGAACGGGGGTGGCTCTTAGAGCGTCCCCGCGGCAGCCCCTGGGTTTTAAGATATGCAGAGCACAACGCACGCTTTCCTAGCGAGACTATTTTAATACGAATGAGGGTGGGAGGATCAGACGAGAAGCGCGATGGTATGGCGACCGGCTCGGAAGATCTACTTCTTGATTACAGAACTTTTTACCTAATTACATAACATTGTTACCATTTACAAAGTCGCGTCGAGTCTGCGCCGGCTGACTACTAATTAGAATCCTCGATTAGCACCCGCGGCGACATCGTATTCCATTTCGATAAGTCTCGCAACATTTTACCGGTTCTCATAATAAAAGGGTTGCGAGAAACTGCGTGATAGGGTGATTTTTAATGTTGCCACGCAAATGCTAATATCTAATTGAATGCGTCATGTTTAGAATATATAATGTTCCTTCATGAGAGACAAATAAAGAAGCGAGATAGTGAACATTATCTATAATGTCTGAAACTTGATAGAAAGATTGCAAGAATTATATCATTCAGGTGCAACCTCTTATTTGAAACGATCTATATTGCAATTATTTAATTTATAATTTTTCCGCACAATTTTATCATGAGATATAGTCTTGTAACAAAATCTCTTCATTCTTATCCTGCCAATGAGACCCTCTACGTTTATTTTTACAAGAAAGTGTGGTTACAAACTATGTATATGTGACACGTGACTGACGAACTACTTTAGAGGCGATAAAAATTTGAATCTCATTTTTCAGACGTTCGCAAATAATTAGATATACCGAATTGTACCAGACTAGCGCGTTGGAACTCGCGGGGTATCAAAGGTTCAGAAAGAGTCGAATTTATCCCCGAGACTTAAGGTTCTTATCGGAAAGATGTAAGGGTCGTAGAGATAGTCATGCGCGAGGGACGAGCTCCCGACGATGCAGACATTAAGACGTCTGGTCCTCGACCTCCGGCTTCCCGTCCCGCGCCAACCCCTTGGCGAGCGCGGCCCCCTTTAGACGACGGGAGGTTTACCCCGTCTTCATTGTCCTCTAATTCTCATCTGATCCTCACATTACGTAATTTTCTCTTTATTATTTTATAATTCCCGGGTCTCGAGCCCCGGGCCCGCGTTCATCCGACTTCAGGTCCGCACGAACTCATCCCCTGCAACGCATACTAATGCACCCTGCATTTATTAATTATTCCGTGCTAGTTACCTCGGCTTCTCGTCTCGCCGTCGCAATGATAGATTAAACCACCTAGATTCGGAAGCTCCGCGATGCGAATCCCGCTCGTCACAGTGATGATACGTGCTCGGAAATTTTTTCCTTCCGCGAATCGATAGAGACTGGAGTACATCCGCTTCTTTTTAGCCATGCGCGACAATCCCAGTTACGAATTATGAATAACAACAGTGTAGATTCCGTTCAACATTGTTAATTGTTTTTCTTAAAATTAGACAAAGATAAACAATATTATTGACAATTTTCATAAATGGTCAATAATATACTCCTAATTGTTACGTTTGGAAATTTTTTAAATGTTATATTAATCGTAAGACTATATGAAGAATATAATATTCATTTGTTATAACAAAGACACAACTCAAAAATTATTTTTTTTTTGCTTGCAGAAAAGAATAAAAACGAAGAAAAAAGAACTTTAAAAGAACGTACTTGTATTTCTTTATAACCAGTTATTATACTAAAATTGCATTTTTAAATTTATATTATAAAATTTGAATAATTTGAAACATTCAAACTTATTTTTTAGAAAATTTTAGTTTTTTATTTGTGTCATTGCAGTAAATTAGCAATATACGAGGGTTAGTCTAAAAGTAAATTTTCCTATTTTCGGGAAAACGGAAAAACAAAGATTAAAAATCCGGAAACATTTGTTTTAATTCATTACACACTTTAGTTATTTTTCTATAAAATTACCATTTTTTCATGATATGTACAAGTAATATGTTAAAAAAATTTTTCTCAAATTTTTAACTTTGTTTTCTAATTTTCCTAAAGTAGAAAAACTTACTTTTGGACTAATCCTTATACGTATTTCTTATTGGATCGCACTTTTAAATTAAAAGAATTCGTTTCTTTAGACTGTTTAAGATTGCTTATAATTTGCATCTTTAAGTTTATTTGAAATTACATCTTAGAACTTACTTTGTAAGAGAACATCTGTAAAGGATTCGTTAATCGCTAGATGTTGAAGGATGAAAATCATTCACGGCGAATTCACGGTAAAACGTGCCGTCTGAATAGAAATCAAGCGGCGATCGAGCGACTTTTGACGAGCTCCTAAAACCCAGTTCATCGCCTCGTACGTGATATTTGAAGATACAAGCGACTACCCTACGCGGGGGAAGATCCCCCAAGATCTTTAGCTCCGCGGTCCTAAAGGGCCCGGCATGCCACTTGGTATGCACAGAGAACAGCCATTCATCTCCCGATCTCCAAGCATAGTCTCGACCTCCGGATATAAATTAGCTTTTGTTTAGCATTCAATGCGAGGCGCCTTTTCCGACGCGTTGGACCGATCTACTGCCGTACAACCCCCATGATTAGGCATCCACCTGACCAGCAATCCGCTGCAATTAATGTAGCTACCTGCCTCTCGGTTGAACCAATTAAACGCTTGCGATTGCCGTGAAAAGAAATTGCTCGGATGTTAAAAAGGAATTTAATTCTCGAGGGAGCGATCGGGATCGACGCGAAAAATTTGCTCCAATGTGTTTCGACAGGATAGATAGGAGGATTAGAGAAACGACCGCGACGCTAAACTAGATTAAATGAGTTTCTATATTTTTTCAGTTGGAGCACGTATATCATTATGTGAAACTTTATAGAAGAGAAGAAATGAAGTTTGGGAATTTAAAAAATAAGATTAACGAAACAAATACTCGTATTTATTAAAATAGTATTATTAATATTAAAAGAAAACGAAACACACGAATGTTGTGTGTGTTATAAATAGAATAGAATTTATTAGATAAGAATATAGTCAGGTCTCATTAATATAGGATTGATTTCGATTCAATTTACTCTTTATATTTTTATATAATTGCAAGAATTAGAAAAATATAAACAGTAAGTTAAACCGAGATTAAAGTTAATCTTACATTGATAGAACTGAATTATACTCTTTCATTAATAAAAATGTATTATAAGATTCAGGATATTTCATTTCACAGAACGGGAAGTCGTATTGATATATTTTAAAACTATATTAGGAAAAAAATTGATTTATTAAGAAAATATATATATATATTATTTATAAAATGAAGGTGGAATATACTATTTAATAATTTTACAATTTAATATATATATATATAAGTATATTCATGTAACAAAATTAGAATTTTCAGACGACACTTCCGAAAAGTTTCTTACGCCACGCCGCCGCTGAGAATATTCCCTTTAGGGTTGGCGCTATCCTTAATATTCCATAATACATCCCAGCAAAGAAGGGCGTTCAATAATCATACATCCCCTTCAAGACTCACTATCTTGCCACCTTTTCATAACGGACATAATTATTAATATTAAAATATTATGGCAATTATCTAACTTGTAAAAACTTTATGATGTAATTAAAAATTATTATCGGCTTTTATATTAATATATTTCGTTTTCGGCCGACCATGTTAAAATTACCGTGACGTTTGTTACGATTCACAATTATAAAGTAGTTGGTTATATTTCAAGAATTCCCATTGAATTCCAAAAGGATCGTGCTGTCTCTTAACTGTGCCTTCTGTTGTGAATTTTGAGAAAGAGGACTATTTCTACCGTTGGAATATTCGGTCCGAAATTCGCGCTATTTTTAATCTTCAATTACATCGAGAAAGACGTTTTCTTCATGATTTCTCGAAGCTGCTTCTCGAAGGAAGCCTGTTGATTCTGACGCCGGTAAATCCGCCGGTTGGAAAACATCGTCTAGCCGGCGTTGAACTTTCTCGATACACAAGGCAACATAGCAACACAACACGGTAAAGCACAACAAGTGGGGGGGATGCTGGGGGTGGAAAGCCCGATAGATATACAGCCACCCGTGGCAGAGAGGCGCGCGTCGCCTGCGCCACGTGCTTTTCAACCCCTCCTCGATGTTTCCTCCACCTCTCCCCTTTCTCCGTCTGTCTTCCTCTCTTTCGCTCGCTCTAAACAACCCCTCTACCTACTGATCGGCCGACCGTATACACCCCTGTCATTCCCCGCTCGTGGGAAATGCAGCCTCACCCGCGATACACCACGTGGCTGCTGCAACAGTTTCCACGCGGCGTATACGTGCGATATGAGTAAACTTCTTGATCGTATGACAATTAGCTTTTACATATTACTCAACGATTATTTATTTATTATTAATTATATCATTCACACAAGTGTGTTCGCATATTACCGTAATTTATCGTAATTTGTTTGCAACGTAAAAAATATTAACATATCAGTAAGCTAAACGTATATGATGTGTAGTTTCGATTGATAACTCGTAAATAAATTTTTAATCGAGATTTGAAAAAATCATATTACGAATAAATTACTTGATTTTTAATTTAAAGTTGTTCACTTTGTTTGAATATAAATATCGCATATTATGAAATAGTTTATATATAACATGTATAATTAAAACCTCTATATGTAAAATAATGCAGTTCTTCAAAAATCTTCGTCATTATTTCACAACAGTCCGTTATATTATCGATTCGCGGTACGGATAAAAACGCGCGCCCCGGAAGCCTTGAATAATGCGCTCTGGAAGAGCTATCAGACGCAGCGAAATGTTATACAGTGCCTGCAGGGTTTGGTTTTGCGGGTGCCCACCCCGGACTAACCTGAGGCAATCGCGGCAGGCAGGCAGTCGGAGCCAAGTTAGGTCTCTAACAACGTAACCGAGACGTGCAACCTTGTAAATAGATGTCTGGAGCGTGCCAGGAGAGCTCGTGCGTTACCTACCTCGCTACATACGCGGGCAAGAAGGGTACAACGTCACGGGGAAGTTCGCGGAGCGAGCTGAGCGAGCCGTGGCCGGGCCCCGGGTCGTTCGTTGTTGTACCTCGTCGTATATACTCAGCTTCTTATGCACGTGCACACGCATGCACGCCGGTAATTAGTGTCTTAATGAACCCCGGGTAAGGAGCTGCGCAAATAATTGCCAGCGTGCGCGATCTCACCCGGTTTCGAGCACGCTTCCCTCGGCGCCGCCGGGATGGGGGGGGGGGGGGGGGGGGGGGGGGAGTGGAAACACCGCGCGGGTTTTTAAGTGTGATTGCGTGCGCGAGGAATCGCGGAGCGTCAATTTAACGCGGCCCCGCGCTCGCAGCCACGAGGGAATGTGCGAACGCGCCGTGTCGCGTCGCGCCGATTCCTCGTGAGTGTCGCCATGGCATTATGACGTTTTAATGCGACGAAATTGCACGTTAGGAGTCTTCGACGTGTCTGCGTGTGCAATAATGTGGCGCGTTTACTGGCCGATCGCGTGCAAAGCGGATTAGACCTCGGATTACGGATGTAATGTGTTTACTGTTTCGTAAGTAAACGGTGCTATACGTGTTCCTATAAGTAAAGTATGAAGTGTTGAGCTATTTATATAATATCTAAAGATATAAAAAATATGCTTGATATATATTAACGACTGAATTTTTTTTTTATTAAGATTAACAATTTTCTTCTATTTCCAACTTCAAGTGCTTTTTAACAGAATTTTAAGTATAGCTATGCTAAGATATCTACTTCTAGGAAAAACAAAAATAAATTATGAGAAAATCCGTGTAACAAAAGTTTAATCCAATTTTTCAAAAGTCATATTTTTATACAAATTTCAAGAATATGTCAAATGATCTATTATACGATTCGTTTTACTATTTTTATTGTTACTTCATCGAGCAGAAAAACAAGAAAGACGGGAGTTCGAGACTTTTTTATGTATATCTCTAAATAATAAATTAACCACAGTTATGGATTGCAGGTTGAAACTTTGATTCGTCGAACGACGAAGATAACTGCAGTAACGATGCTTTCAGATTGTGATTAAGATTGATTCAATTTTAATCGACGTCGTAAACGGAGTCTTAATGCCTTTTTCCGTTGTTTGCGATCCCTATTCGACAAGAAGATTCTACGCGCAAAAGTTGACATTTTTGACGATACTTGGATTCTTTCCGAAGCGGAGAAACACAATGAAAGAATATTTACTGTTTTTACTGTGCATTAAGTGCAGTCTGACGTAGGTCCGGCCGCTAATGCACCACTCTTATTCGACTTGGAACGACTTTTTACTTTACGACGGACGATTTGAATTTTATATACTGCGATATTTGAATTACGATGCGACATAAAATACGATCGTTTCAGCACGCGTATGCGTTAGTAAGTGCGTTTTTCCGAGGATATTGATTTAATGGAGTAACATTCGTATAATTGTGTTGTAAATGTTAATTTGGAGAGACGTTTGTTATATTATTAATACATTAAAATTATACTTATTGGCTACATTCAGCGGAAGAAGCGGCTTTGCGACTGTTATAACATTTTTTAGTTTTTTTTATCTTACTCTTAGTTCCCCTCTCTGAACATAAATACATAAACCGCCGTATCATATCGAAGAATGTCTTACGACAATTTTGAAATTTTTTTGCTGAACGCAGCCAAAATTATAATTTTATATATAAAGCGCTAGCAATGCGATTTATGTTAAGATTTACTTCTACACATTTGATTTCTCTGAAATATGTGATTCAGAGATACTTGTAAAAATATAAAAAATGAACCACCCGTTTGTCTACCTGAGAACCCGAGGAGGAGAAAATATAAGGAGAGAGAATATAAAAGTTGCCGAAATTGTAAAAAATATGAAGTATCACGTTGATATCAACGTCACGTATTCGCTTTATTCCAAATACATGTATACCGTTAAAAATAAACGGCAGCACGTGACACGTGACGTACTCGCACATGTACTATTTCATTTTTACGCGGCACATCGCGATTTTTGTTCGCGACAGTGCTCGTTACGGGTGTCAAGTCTCGAGGATAAGGAATGTCGGCGATCTAGCAGAAACGTGTATTGATCCTTCCATTTACCGTATATCTTCGCTTTATGCTCTCTTGTACTCCATTCGCTCACTACTTTCGCGGTTTCAGATTTTTCGTTTTGTATTCTCTTTCTTTTCCCATACCATCTTTGGCTTAGCCAGTGTGGTACAAAAGTCGAGATTGATGGTCTGAGAAAATCTGAATATAGACAAGCCAATCCTGAGCCAATCCTGAGCCTTTCCTCAGGTGGCTCCATGTTTAGTTCGTTCCTTCCATATTTTATCTTTTACAATATGATGAATATCAACTTTTATCTCCCGTTTTTATTCCTCTTTACTTCGAATTTACTTTTGATCAAATGCAAGATTATGTCTCGAGAAAAGAATTTACGCATTCTGCGCGACTAACTTTAAAAAAGACAGCATAAATAATCGTATTAAGCTTCAATTGGATAAAATTAAAATTTTACACGAGGATAAGAACATTTATTCATCGTATAACCCGTTAGCTCATAGAGAATAAATAAAAAATGCGAATTAATCCTCAAAATAGCATTTGTGACGCCGCTTATTTTATATTCTTTTAGAAGAGTAGAGTTACGTGATGAACGTAAACGGCAATCTTCTTTCTCCTTGCTTTTTAATAAATCTCGAGACAGTGATGAATTATCGTTTATATAGATTTTAACAAAAATCTTTGAAAATTTGTAAGAATTGTAATAAAAATCTTTTGTTTTTATATAAAATAGGAATTTTATCGAAGGGACTCTTCTTTTCATAAAACGCAATAATATGACTTTCTTTAATTGATACTTACTTTTTAAATTACCCGGTGGATGTCAAGCGGAATTTTCGGATGTGCGTGGGAAGTTCCTCGAAAATCCATTTCACGACGTGTGTATACATTAGCACAAGAGCAGTCTAGTGTTTAATCCCGTTTAAGATTTTTATAGACCATTTCTCCCTCGCGTTATCCAAGTTTCTCAATATCGTACATAAAACGGGGGATTATTTGGCCGTATCTAATTAATAGAGGCGAACGAATGCGCGTTAAACAGCGAACGCATACGAAGAGAGACAGCCGGTTCCTCGTGAAATAACGTCGGCTACTTCCGCAGCCGCGGCGGGCTCTGATCAATACCCACGTCTTTCGTCCCTCGGTACGAGAGACGTGCACGTAGGAACATCCCGACGGTAGCCTCGCATCGGAAGGAAGTGAAAAAAGAAGAAGGAAAGCGCGCGCGGGGGAGGCGATAGCGAAAGGAGACGACGAAGAGGGGAAGAAAAGCCGAAGGATTCTGCGAGTCTGCGGTAATCGCACTTCGCCGAAGACTCTTGCTCCGTCTTTTTCCGCCTTCTACCCTCCCCCGCTC
>NW_017275283.1:101004-155307 GCF_001594065.2 Cyphomyrmex costatus | reverse complement strand
CCCCCCCCTCCCCCCGCCCCTCCGCGTTCTTCCCTTGAAAACCTATGGCCCTGCCGAGGAGGGGGTGGCCGAGAGGGGAATCACGTGGCCGGGACACCGGCGAATATCGAGTGGGCGGATGGCCAGAGGAGAGAGAGAGAGAGAGAGAGAAAGAGAGAGCAGTGCGCGCGCACTTTGATGTGTGTGCGCTCTCCCAGTGAAAGCTAGACACAGCACCCACGCTCATACTAGACATCCGAGCTCCGACGAGCATGCGTGCGATGAACACCGCGTATGTGCACCAAGCTGCACACATGTGCAACAAGCGAACGTAACGGTTTAGCCAGGATACAAGCCCCAAGAGGAGAGACAAGAGACGTTGGCGCGGTATAGAGTAGTGTTGATAACAGTAGTGGTAGTGGTAGCATAGTGATGGTAGTGGTAGCGGTTGTGGCGGTGCGTCCTCGTCCTCTCCCAGCGACAGTACGCCGCGGTGGTGGCTAGGAAAGGTGGGGTTGGGAGAGCCGTCGGTGGAGAGAATAGAGATCCTTGATCTCCTCCTAGGCGACGGCGGGTATAGGAAGAGAGAGAGAGAGGGAAAGGTAGAGTGTGAGGAACGCTCGGATGAGAAAGTCGGAGAAGAGCGCGTATACGGCGATATGCGGAGGAGAAGGAGGAAGGAGAGAAAGAGAGAGAGAGAGAGAGAGAGAGAGAGAGAGAGCGCGAGCGTGTAGGCGGATCGGAGAGAGGAATTCCACGGAGGCGTGTCTTCCCCGGCGCACCAGGTGCAAAGGTGCGCGAACGCGACGTCGCCACGCCTTTTCCACGGGAGCGACGGCGGTCCGCGACCGCACGACGTCGACAGCGACGACGAAGACGGCGATGAGGATGAGGACGACGGCGACGATGTCGGCGTATTACCGTGTCATCCTTGTCCAGCTCGGTACGGAGGCGCCGCATCCGTCCCGCTCGAACGTCTCACTATGCCTGGTACATCTCGTCCCCCCTCGCGCGCGCGCGCGCGCGCTCGCGGCACCACTACGCGGGTACCATCGCGTATCGCGGGTACCTCTCTTCCTCTCCGCGCGCTTCTGTCTTACTCCCGTGCCACCCACTACTATGTTAACGGACGGGTCGCGTCCGACCTACCACCGCCATCCCCACGTCCACAGAATCCAGCTTCTGGTGTCAACGTCCCGGAGTTTCCACGGGTTTCTCTCCTGAATATGCACCTTCTACGCGCACCGGGTCGCGGGGGGATCGGGCGAGAGGAAACGTGAGGATTGGGAGTGGGTAGGACGGGCGGTGTGCATGCAACGGGATTCTTTCTATCTTTCCCGATGCTCGCGACTGGAATGCGGGATGACAGTATTCGCCATCACGTAGCACACCCGCCTCGGTGCACGGTAAACAGAAATGAGGGAGGTCGCAGACGTGATCGTGATTTTCTCTTCTGAAGAGTGCAACGGCAGACCCGGGTGGTGGTACCTGTTTGATGGGAGGTAGTCGATAAACTGCTTTCCGAGGAAAGAATTCGGGGGATAGGTGTGTGTGGAGCCTTTGCGCTTCTATATTGCCTGCCTTGTAATTTCGCCGACGACGGTTTTTCTCGTAAATTTCAAATTTTGTTTAGAAATTAATTAAAAGTAGACTGGAAAACAAAAGTAACAGAGTTTGGTAAAGTTTTATATAACAATTAAAATATAATATTTACATTAAAAAATCTGCACATTTAGACTTAGAGTTCATTTGACTACAAAATTCCTTTAGTTTAATTTCGTAATGTAATTAGAAAAGTAGTTATATTTTTGTTTAAAGACTGCGAGGAATTTTATTATACAGCCATTCCAACCTGCGAGATGATTGTAATAATATAATAGAAGGGGACAACTGTATTACATTATTTATAAATAAAATAATTATTTATTAGTTTTATAAACTGTTTATTATCATATATTTGTCATATGTATCACATGTGTTGTATGATGAAATTAATGATAATAAAATCCATAAACAGAAGAATGAAATAAGAGAACAATGCTATTTTTGATAAAATTGGATTTTGAGATGTTTAGTAATATTCATATGTCAATATTTACAAATACAATTATCACTTTCTACAGATTGTGCGCCAATTTGATTTATTGAACTTGAAACACACAGTCATAAACTAAAATAATAATCTAACAATTATAAAGTAATTGTTGATTTAATAATAATGTTGCCAGTATTTAAAAAAATTTTAAACATATTACTTCTTGCGCGAAAAATGTCATTTCAGCTAAGATTCGAATTTTAATGTCTTCCATTTCGTGCAAGCATTTGACAATTCAATTACCTTTGAAATCTATAAAAAAAGAGAGGAAACATGAAATAGTTCTTTTCTTTTAATAATAAATAAAATAAGTAATAAATAATAAAATAAAAATAAAAAATAACGGCGCAGAAAAATATAAATAAAATTTAATTATATATGTACATATAATACAAAACAGCAATCCTATTCTGTAACTTTTTTAACGATAGTAACGATATTGTTATACTGTCGTTATGCAGTTTTATTACCATGTACAATACTGGTACATGATATGATTGCATTGTTATGCAACGACAATGTAACGATACCGTTATTGTTACAAAATAGGGACCTAAGATAAAATTAAGCAAGTCAGGGACAATTGTAACAACTAGTTCCCGGCATTAATATTACTAATATCTCCTCTAATGGTATTTTATATGGTTATTTATAATAAATTTTTTAAGTAAAAATATAGATAGGTAATAATCTCAATTAAATATACAAATTATCAACAGAGATAATCATTGAAACGTATTAAAATATAATCGTTAGTCTTCACGCTATGAAAAAAAAAAAAACTTAAATTTTATGTATGCAATAAAATTTTGATTAAAAAAAAACTTTGGCTTCTGCATACGTATACATTCCGTGAAGATCGGCAGATAATGAACGAATCAATGTCTATCTGTTCAAAGATTTTATCTTGAAGCCACATGCACATGCCTACAGTTTCAGAAATATTGACAATGTTCCTACTGCATTCTGTTACTTTTATTTCCGGTCTATTCTAATAATGAAATGTAAGTTATATAAATAAATTACATTCGCTCAGTATGCAAATTTAAATATTCTTACATTTAATTACTCTACAATAGATTTATAACAGAAGATTATGAATCTAAATTTGGTTAAATTTGACGCCTTCATCGTTAACTCCACAATTTGATATATGCGAGAAATTCATTAATTTTAATTTACTTTATTCGACGATCAAATTGTCATTGCAGAATTTGTCGTATGAATTGCTAAGAATGGCATGTGATAAATATAACAGTAGCTAGCTTTGTTACATGGAAAGTTATTTTATGGTATGCGCGAAAATAAAAAATTTTCTAAAGTCGCAAGATGCATAAGTAATGTATTAATCGTTATAAAAATTTTTATTTGATTAGTACAAGAAAAAAATGTCGAATTTAATATGTTGTGCTTCTTAAAATTAAATTTTAAAGAATTCAAATAATAATGCAACTATTATAAGCAAATGTTTCAGTGAACGCTATGCACCCGCATTCGTACGAAATTAATTGACTCTACGTGATAGTAAAATGAAAATGTAGAATTAAATGTAATTGGATTTTTTAAATATTATATATTTGACTTTTAAATATATTAGATAAATGTGCTCAGACAGGATATTTCATTAGAGTTTGTATTAATAGGTGATCGTGGAAAATGTAATGTATGGTTAAAAGCCGTATTTGGAACTGCATAAGATTTGAATAGCTCTAGCAGATTCCATTTAAGAAAATATTAGAACCACTAGTTACGATCTCTGATCCTACTCTCTATTATATCCACTTACACAACCAAAAAATCTCTGTATCTCTTTAAATGTAACATTAATTTTTTGTTCAGTAATTACTAATTATTCTAATTTTAACATATTTTTTAAATGGATCACCAGTGTGTGTTCATATTCGATAAAATTTTCAATAGCATGTCATTTACATTTCAAAATACTTATCTCTCACTAAAATTGTATATAAAGTATATAATATATTCATTTCAAATAAAATACATATTATAAACTAAATTAAATTATAATATACATATTATACTACAGTTATTAATTATTATTTATATTCTTTTTACTTACAAATTTTAAAACTGACATAAAAAAAATATTTTTTTTTTGCTTTTCAGAGTATTAATATCTATTTAAAAACTTAATCAATTCATTGAGTCGCATATGATGGTAAACTAGCGGTGCAAGCCGGTATACATTCGTCGAAGATGCCTTATAACCTCTGTAGAGTTTCTAATCGCATCTGCCGACGGCAAGTTCGATTTCGACTCCACGATGCATCGCGACATTTCGCATCTTCGTAATCGTCCGCCGCAGTTATTGCATTTTCCCATCGTTTTGCCCGGGATCCTTCAGCATCGAGTCGGCGATTCTCCGTGTTCGCCATCGTCTTCAGCGAGAGCCACCCTCCTCGCCTACCTTCCGCCCATCCCCTTTCTCTCGCGATTCCATTTCTGCGTTGTTGAACTATAACTCTCTCTAGGAAGGCAGTGGCAGCTATTACGCCGGCTCCTAAGCTATTACGGCATCTGGGAGCCTCGTTGGTGCTGCTCCGCAGAAACGACGGCAACCAAAGAGGTGGGCACGAGAGGAGGAAAGCCAGAGAGGTGAAAGAGACGAAGAAAAGAGAGAGAGAGAGAGAGAGAAGGAGAGAGTGAGCCAGGGGGGAGGGAGGGAGTCGGGTTAGGTGAAGTGATGTATTGAGATCCCATTGTATCCACGGAATCCCCTAAGATTGCCAAACGACGCCCTCTCCCACCACCCCCGTCCTCCGACCACCACACCCCCTCCTGTACCCGCTTGCATAATACGTCACCGTAGAAGGCGAATCTCCGACCTACCTCGACGCCAAGCGGAAGGAGGCGTATATTTCTTCTCTGCATTCTTTTTTTTCTTGTCCGCTTTCCTCCCGCTCTTGCCGCCCTTCGTCCATACGAACGCTCTTCTTAGATTTCTTCGCGGATGCATGCAGTATTTATGTGGGGGAAGAGAAGATGGCTGACATGGAGTTAGGAGAAACTCCATCCTAGCGAGCTCGCCGTTCCTCTTATTTGCTGTGCGCAGCATCAAATGACTATTGAAATCGAGACGTTATTTACCAACGTTTTGCGAATTAAAAGAGAGAACAATAGATTTTTTTACCGAATACATATCTAGATGATTTCTTCAAATAGTTATATTTATCAATGAAATGTCAGAGAGATAATTTTTTCTGACGAAAACTTCCATAATATTGACAAAATGAATGCAACTTTTGTATTTTTTTCTTCGTTCCGTGTCGAATTTTTCTTTCCTCTTGCGTCTCCCTTCCCTACGCGATTAGAACTCCGCGGAATATTCATGTAGTAACGGAAGGCGAAAAAACAACGTCGCTACCGTCAAAATCATCGCTCTCTTCGTCGTTCTTGCTGTCCCTTTTCTTTCTCCCTCTTTCTCGTTACTCCGGCCATTCTATACGATGCCTTTAATAATACGGCGCGGCCGCAGCCGCGTGCAGTATTGAGAATGGCATAATATCGGGTCGCCCTGCAAAGCGCGAGACCGACAGATGCCGAGAGCGGGAGAAATTCAAATTTTTGCGCGGGTGCCTGGCGGTTCGACGGCGGCGCCGTTCAATAACAATCTTTATTATTTTAACGACCTACGTCCGCAGTCTCCGCCACCTTTGTTAGGCGACCCTCGTACGTGCGAGGCTGAGGAAAGAGCCCACCTTCGCTCGCGCGCGGGATCGCATGTCTTCCGCGATCGATGGTGACAGTTATACGGGTTACCCGCGGGGTGATTACATATCTCTGTGTTTTCCGATCGAATCTCGAGTGAATTTTTTGAGCTACGAACGGGCTACCGATATCCAGTTATTTTATCGAATGCACAAGATAAAGTTAAGCGCCGCCGGCGAAGTTGACGAGAAGGACACCGTTCTTTTTCCTGGCGAATCCCTCTCCGGATTGTATAGTTTGGGGTCATTTTCAATTCAAAATTTATGAAGATCTGTGCATACTCAGAGAACCACGAATCAGCATTCTTTCATATTATCGTATCACCTTTTTATTCCTTTTTACGTTACGTCGAAGGATTTTTATATGTATTTGTCTCAAAATATGCAGAATTAAAGGGATTGCACACAGGTATGTTTTAAATATACGAGAATCAGTTATTCACAACTCATCCCGAACAATTCTTTCTTTATCCATTTTTAGAAATCCTTTGAAAGACGTATACTTATTTTGCCAATTCAGCGAGGCTATAAGAAACGTGTTGTAAAAGAGTATTTCAACGGTGATCGTATCAAGTAGTAGTCAAGTGCACATGGCAAAATCCACGATATTTCCGATGCGCGTAGATCAATAATAATACCCGTCTCTCTCTCTCTTTTTCCGTGCGTACGAGTGGGGGCAGAAACTAACATTTCCTGACCATATGGTACTACAATTTAGTTAAAAATAAAGCACTTGTTGTAGCGATCGCCATGTCTTTCCATTTCGTTTCTTTTTTTCTGGAAAACTCTCTCTATAACATTCATATAATTTTATCATTACTACTTATATATAACATTTCTATTATCCCTGTAATAATAGTAATTCGACATTTTTCTGCAGTTTCATTCTGCATAATCGATAATTGAGATACAATATTGACATACCGCCAATTGTTGTGCAATAATTAAATTTGCCATTTTTCAAATTATTATCGCTAAGCGCAGATATTTTTAATTTATTTAAGCGTGTCCGGTTTTCAACCATTAATTATTAATTTAAAAGCGTTAATATATAAACAACTTTTGTTATCACGTAGCATTAATTTGTAAGTACATCTGCGAATGGAACTCTTACAATTACATATTTGGTTGTCATTATCACATGAGGATTCTTGCATCAAGTGCGCGAGAGTGAACGCGGTTTTTAATTGGCAAACGGCCAGTCTGCTACTATCAATATATATGTACAAACGAATACAAATATCGACGTCGCGGATGATCTGCAAATGCAATTTGTCCATCATCGTGACCACGACATGACACACGGAGGGCGTTCGGGCTTGCATGGGTGAGATCAATATTTGGTAAATATTTGTGACGAGAGTTAAAACAACGAGCTGGCCGAAAGGCCCAAATGCGGAATACGCGTTATAGACGCAGATTTCATCGGGAACGACCAAAATATCATGTAAAGTCAATTGATCGGCATTGCTAAAAAAGTTTAATTGATTCTGGCATGAATAGTTACACATATGGTGATATCCGATTCTGCGCAGAAAATCGATAGTAATGTGTATGAGTAGAGTACATTGCAGTAGCTGAACATTTAATGAACTTGCATTTATTCGGTTGCGAATCTATTAAAAAAATATATGTTTCTGTGATCTAGAGAGTAAGCACACATTATATGTATTTCTTTACAAAAGTTTTTTGTTACGTCATTCCTCGAAATAGATATTTAATTAAATACGCACAGCAAACTTTACTACTATCGTTGCGGTACAATGGGTGAAAAGTTTCATCGTATTTTCACCAAAACTAGAAACAAAATAAAACTTACGACAAAATTTTCCAGCGGGAATTTCTGCAGGGACATATTTCAGGACATCGGCGCCGAATGTTCGCTACAGGCGACTTCTGCAGGAAATGGTTAGAAAATAGCTTCAATGTGTTTGGGATGTTCCTGTAATATTTTACCATTTTCATGTAACAAGTTTGAGTTTTTAAATTATTATATATTAATTTTATCACAGTTAATAATTTAATAATGGAAAAAAATGTAAATTGGTAAAATTTATTTTTTTATCTGAAATATAATCTACTAACGCTTAATATACTTTTATGTTAGTATAATTTGAGTTACACGTTAATTATAAACTTTTATTAAATAATATTTAAAATGCTAAGATCAAGTATTTTTCTTTTCATAGAAGCCCATAGGTTTTTATAGAAATTATTTGTAAAATGCTCAAATAAATATCGATAACAAATAGATACGCAAATTTTACAAAAAATCTATATGCGTGGGTATACCATAGTCTCATAAACACGTGCTTATCTAACCAATGCGTAGCTATAAAAATATGGTTTCGTACGTCATCGATGCTATAGTCGTCCTAGTACAGCCAGATATTTCAGTAACATTCGTAATTTGCAATATGAATAATTTCGATTGATTTAAAGTAATAGATCAGAAATATTTAATACCTGAAAAAGTTTGTCAAGGTTTTTTTTTACCATAATTCCAAGAAATATGACATTTAAAAGAATAAATAACTAAATATGCATATTAAATTCTATATCAAGAATTCTGTAAAAAGAACTTAAAAGAAAAGTTCTGTTCTTTTTGTTAATATTCTGACGTTATTATAGAACTTCGTTGTGGTTTATAGTACTCGAATAATCGAATACAGCAATTTAGTATCGCGTAAATGGAAGCGACACGTCAAAATAGATATTTTTACAGGGTGGATTATAGGGTTTGACGGAAAGGTATTAAGCGTTATGATAAAGTTGCTATGTATACAGCGATATCCCACAACATCGAACAAACACATGGCTGATAGGAACTTATTTTTCTACTGAATTATGATACCGGGCTAAGGTTTAGCGAGATACGTGAATAAACAATTCTAACATATGTTGCGTATTACTTGTCATGCGGTTCGCCGATAACCAATTCAAAATCGATAGCTCTATCTATCATATTTTCATGATCATCAAATTATTATTTTGTTGTACTTTTATGTCAGTACTTAATATTTATATATTTATCATAAAATATCATAATTTGAAATATTATATTTATGGAATGGTATATTCTATCGTTTGCGCGAGTAAAGCGTACATACAATGTGCATAATCCATGTCAAATTGATCTGAATATTTTATTTTATGTATGATAATATAAATTCACCTGTGCTAATCGAATAATAATTTTAGGTAAAAAAACACTCAATGATTCTGCCCAAAATGAATTTGATATTTTACTGGACTGACTAAATATATCTTATGCCGCTTGTTTTAGCTACGAAAGGTATAAAATCAAGGAAATTATCGTGATAGTATAATGAGTGAAACCGATATAGTTTGGAGCACTTTAATTTTTACTAATTCTGTTAGAATATTGGTTGTTATTGTATGAAATTTTCTTGTCAATACAAGGACTTCGTTTTTTTGCGTGCTCTAAAAGAAATATATTGGTGAGAATTTAACACCATGTGATGTCTATGTAATCCTCACTGTATTGGTATTAATGTTAACACCAATATAGGTGAGAATCATATATAGACACAGCATGACATCCACACCGATACTTTTTAAAGCGCACAATCACAAGCCAGGCTGTATCAATTTCGTTGACTACTTCACCGAGGAATATCGTAGATATCAGTAGAGAGAGACGTCTAGAATCCCTGGGCTGCAGAATATGAAGCTAGGCGGGCGAAAGCGCAACTCCTCGGAAAGTTCGCGCTCACGGAAGCGGCACGATAAAGCCGTCAATTTTCACCCTCAATACCGTTTGTCTCCGGGAAAGAAAGAGGAGTAAGCGCGGCGGGAGGCGGCCAAGAGAGAGGGAAAGCCTGTCGGAAGGCGGGAGACATTTATTACGACTTTAACTGGACTTTGTGTTTATTCAACGACTGTTGCTCTCGCTTACCGTCTCCCGTCGGCCCTTCGAAGTTCCGCAACACCAGGGCGGACTTCGTGTATACTCTCCAACATCCTCTTCGCAGCGCGAAATTCCCAGCACGTAGAGGGACCGTCCGACTACGTCGCTTCAACCCCTGTCACGTGAGCCACCCTTCGCGAGAGAATCTTTCACTTTATACGCCGTGGACAGCGATCTCGTTGCCTTCGATTCGTCCCATCCTAACGTCTCGTGTCTTTCTGAATATCATTTCGTAGCCGTCTACTTCTATCGTCCTTTACTCTTATCAGATGTGACCTTTTTCTATGTCTGATCTTTTCTCGATCCGTTTCAAGTAGTAGTTCTTGATGCAAAATTTATAAAATTCTAATGTTATGTTGCGTCATATACATAATTAAAGTATTTTTTAAATTTTTTAAAAATATACAGAGAAAAACGGAATTGTATGATTCAGATCTGTGTTCTAATAGTAGAATTTTTCACAGTTAAATAATATTTTTATAATATAAGAATTTAATTATTGTATAATGGATAAGATACATTTTCTCTTCTTTCCTAAATCGAAATTGATCGTTTCTTTCATTCTGTCCATTCAAATTTCCATTCTTTGAATTTTTCAATTTGCTTTGAATAGCTTCCTGGTCTCATCAAGAGAACCGATGGATTTTAAAAGAGCTATCTTTGCATTTATTTCTTCTATGTTTAAGCTCTGTTCACAGAGCCTTAATCTCCATGATTTTTTTCGCATTTCTTTTTCTAATTTAACGCGTAGAGCTTTAGGAATATTCGTTTTCTTATAAAGGAATTTATAAGTTGCTTTCCATTTACACCGATTCTCAGATAATTCTCACTTGTGACGTCATAACTCAGTTGAATGCGCGTTCCTTTTATATTCTGACAAGTGAAATTCAACTGAGATTTTTACTTACAAACTGTACAAGATCGAGATCATTTACTTTACTGAGCCTCGTAGACTCACTTTAAAATTGAGGTTATGAACCTGTGTTGTTATTTGTTAATTTTACCAAAGTAAGCAAGTAGTGACGTCATTAATCTGAGTATTTCATACTCAGCTCACTTCAGACTCTGTTTCACTTGTATGTAAATGGAAAGCAACTTATATTGTTTTCTAATGTGATCTTTTTTAAAATAGAAATACAGGTGACTACATATGTTAATCTCTATATAAATATACATTTTGGAAATATATTTATAAATATGTAAATGTGTCTATAAATACCCAAAAGACGACTAGACCTTATGAATCCGTTCTTACCAAAATATCATTTAAATGAACTCTATAATCTTATTGCGTGATACATATTTGAGCTTTTACATTTTGTATCCTTGAATCGTATCCTTCTCGCATCTCAATTATGCTATATTTTTGCGGTGTGACGTTACAAAATTGAAGAAATATTTTTATCTTCCATTCAACAATTGCAAATTTCCGTGTTACACACACGCAGGGAAATCGTCGCGTTTTCTGTTTTCGCTTTGCGATTCCTTGCCGGCGCGAAGATTCGCGACGCGTAACACATCGAGCGGAAGAAACGAGCGCAACTTCGAAAACTCGACGTCCCGTGACGTCGGAGAGCGCGGGAAGCAAAGTAAAGACAATCGCGTACAATTGGCACATGAAATTTAAAGGAGGGGTGACTCGTCGTACGGGGGTGGAAAGGCCGGCGGCTCACTCAATACACCCGCGGTGTTCGAGCCCTTATTCTTTTCTCGTCCTTCCGCCTCGCTGGAAATTTACATTTCCTCCCTGCTGCTGGAACTGTCTGTTTATCCCGTTTTCTTTTAAAGAGCCGCTGGTGGCTATGCTTCCTCTCCCCTGCTGCCACCCTCGTACTCCTGTAAATCTCCCTTTCGCGTCACCGACCCCCTTCGATACCGCCCCTCGAAGAACCCGCAGCACCTCATCTTGCGCTACACAGAGACAATCCTCCATTTACGGCGCAGATTACGCTTCGTTGGCCGATAATCGAAAATATGCCATCGAATAACGCTCCGGAATTATTTGTAGCCTCCTTCGACCGCCCTTTTCACGCTGAGAGACAATCGGCCTCAAAAGGGAGAGTCGAGAGATCGTAAAGGGTCGAACTTGGTTGACGAAACAAATTTTTTAAATATTTCTAGTCATTATAATACATGCATTCATTGTATAGCGATTTAAATATAAGAAGGAATTTTTATTTCCCCGGGGGGGGGGGGCTGCATGATTATTATAATATAATCAGCTCCAAAGCATTTCACATTGTTATTTAATTTTAAAGTTATTACAGAAATAAATATGCTTTGTATAATATATGGCTATATATAAATAAATATTATTAATTTTTGTAATTAATAAAAATTAAACAGTTTATAAAGTAATTTTATTATGCACTCTATACAGATTTGATGTGTTAATTCACGAAAAGTAAGAGACGTTCTTATTTGCTATTATATAATAAACGTTATTGTTAGAAACAGATTGTTAATTGCGTGGGTTTTAATTTACTAATAATTTTCAGCGTAAAATAACGGTGTCACCACATAAAGTTACATAAACTCTCTTCACGTCAGAGCGCCATATCGTCATATTCGAGCGCGGAAGTGGAAATTTATTTAAGCCAAACTTTATATTCTCCTCGCCTCATTGTACACATTATCATTTAATTCTCCTATACGTTGCGTCGCAGCGCACTCGACATCCAAGCGTAAAGGGCTAGAATTCATTTAATTCAAACTGCAGGTAATATATTTCCCTTATAAATATTACCGCCCCATTACGAAAAGCCGCCCGCGCGCTCGCACGATGCTTCGTCGCGCCATCCGGTGGTTTATTAAAACATCCAATTTCGTATATTACTCGCTGACTCTTATCTCTCGCGACGGAAGCGCGTCTCTCGCGCGTGAAAGGCGGCAGATTTCTCTCTCCCGCATTCGCTACCCGTTGCGCCATTTCGGAAACGTCGCTCAATAAACGGGAGAGGGATCAGCATTCGCGGCGGGACGTAATCCATGGATCAGATGCCGAAATCAGCGGGTAATTGACGCAATTTCTCCCACTTTCCTCCCCCTGCCCCGATACCCTCCCCGTCGACGCGATCAACCCTCGTAAGAATCCCGCGAGCCGTTAGACCAGAAGGCCGACGGAGACCCATGCCGGTGTGGGATTGCGAAAAACGGAGATAAGAAATATAAGAGAAAGCGGGGAATGTCGCCATTTAGAGACCACAATCTCTTTTTCACGAATCGCAGCGTCGATTCACCGACTCTTCGGCCCGTACCTTGTGCGACTCTCAGAAGAAGCGAACCTTTAATAAAGAGCTTAAGCGAGCTAAATAGAAACATTTTTCCGTCGGCTTGGCTCCGCTCTCGCTTCCCGGTTCTTGGCTCCGTTGCAATGAAATGAGTCCCGACTGCTCGTGCATAAGTAATCCGCAGATGAAGGTATCCCGGCCTCTATCTAGCCCCTCCGCTTTCTTCTCGGAAAGTTACTACACCGACGTGTATCGTCCCCGTGGCTCTTTCAAATCCTCGAGTCAGAGTCCACCCGCGCTGTCATGCACTGTTGGATGACATTGTTTAAAATTGAACATTGTGTGAGAATTTCTTATTATGACATATAAATTTTATATAATTTCAGAGAGACTATAATGCGACTGGATTATGATTATTGTAATGACTGATATTGAAAAGATGGCGTCGTATTCATTTCAAACTTGAAAAATAAGTATTTGTTGTGAAAAATATAAGTATTTTAAAAGCTATATAAAAAAAATATTTCTTGTTTTTTTAATATATGAAAAATAAACAAGATATCTCAGTTACATAAAATTTTTGATTAATATAAGATTATAAACGCGCGAAATAATTCCTCCGTCAATTGCATTTTCCGGGACAATCTGTCGCAGCACTATGTGGAAATCCCAAACAATCCACGTATCTATTCGAACTCCGTCGCAAAAAAGGGGCGCGGGGGAGAGGTGCAGGACCGTTAATCACGCCGGCAAATTCTTCGCACCACATTTTTCATTGACGTTCCGCAGAGCGGAGCCCGCGTGTCAGTGGCACGGCGAGCGCGCCAAGGAGGCAAAAGTGGCAACGCCAACCGTTGGTTGGCGCTCGAAACTGCCTGTCGAGGGAAGGATTCAGTAATTATTCGCCGTAGGCTTGAAAAATTGCTGCCTAATCCTGGAATCGATAGTCCTATCGTAGCACGTGAGAGCGTAAAGAATAGTCGCACCCTTCTTCGCTCGCGTTCCCTTTTTTTTCCACGACGAGTGAGGGTGGAAGATCGTCTTCTCAGAAGGAGATGTTGCGCGATATCGTATATATACAAGTATTTCCTTCATTTATTATTGGATAAGCACGTAGAATTATTGATCGAACAGCATGATGTATAAAAAAAGCATGCGTTGAACATCATTATAATTACAAATTGATAATTAATCTTATAATCGTTTGAAGAAGAGAATTCTAATTATTCATAGGTATGCAATAATATCTATTTCATGTCTAAAAAAAAAAGTCTTCACGAATGTTGAAAAATATATAAAGGAAGATTTTTTAACTATATTAAAGAATTCGTTATTAATAGGAACTCTTAATTCTCTCTTTATGGAAAATATATCTTTCTATAAAAACGTGAACAACGAAACATCTTTTATGATACACAATTACAAATTTTGGTAACCGAGACTTGTATCAACTTTTTGATATTAATCCTTTCAAAAACTTTTTTAGTCTCATATATTTTTCAAATAACGACTATTATATAACATACATATATGTGCATAGTAAAAGACTTAAAAAAATCTTTTTGAGAATTTAGAATCCTCAGAAAACTTATCTAGCTTTGATTTCTCCATCTTTCGTTACGTCCGCAATACATCATTCAAAAACCACCCTTACGTCGTTTCAAAGATATAGCGCAGACATGCTGCAAATAAGAATAAGAGAGGTGAAATTTTAGGGCGTCGATGGATATATACCGCCTCGACGTATCCAATCATTCCCTTATTACGATATCGATATATTATTTTTATAATACGGCAATGTCGTGGGGTGCCCCTGGCTCTGTACTTTTCTTTCGTCTCTCTGTCGGGGTAGTAGAGTAGAGAGGGTCCTTTAGATTTGCGGACGCATAGTTATCGATTTTAGGGTGAGCGTCCCTCTTGTCCCCTTTTTTATTATTTCAATTTTATAATTCTTAATTTTTCTATCTATAACACGTCTACTATAGTTGCTTGAACGTTCTAAATTTATTGAAAGAAAATGAGAAAATTGAAGATTGCTCTAAAATAATTAAACCAAGTTAGCTGTAAATCTATCTAGCACGAGAAGTGGCGAGCGCGAGTAGACACTATCGAAATATCTTTCACGTTAAGAACCCATCTATAAACGACCACACCGATCTCGACTACGTATTGCACAGACCAACACATTGGCCTACACTTACTTATCTCCCCCGAATTCACATACTACATTTAGTAGCGCCGATAAACGTCCGCGACGTCTGGCAAGTTCCGCATCAGGAATCCCCGTCCGGATGCCTCTACTCTTCCCTGAAATTCTTCCTCGCCGTCACGCGTACACGTATTCGCCCGAGCTGTCGCGACCGTACATAGGTATCCCGACGTGGCACACATATATACCACGAGACTGGATTAAATAGAGAACGAAGGATCTACCCTGGTAATCGGCTCGTCTCGCGAGCTTGCAGACGATGTATAATTTATAAAATGGCATTAAATTGTCTATGTCGCAACGGCGACAGCGGTGGCTTCTAGCTCGCGACGCTCGCTTCTTCGAGGGATATATACGATCCGCGGTTGGATGGAGGTTGAATTTGGGGGTGGCGTAGCGAAGGAGGACATATTAGCTCGACTTAAGGCGTGGCGTAATGATCTCCAGGCGAAACCGTCTTATTCCGAGCTCGCAGCAGGCGCAAAAGGGGGTGGGCTTCGAGGGGGTTGCGGGCAGTCAGGCGAAAATAAGTGCGAGCTACCCTCTCCGCGGGCACCCTTGATTGTGGGCCATGACTCCTCTCGCGGGATCTTGCGCCATAGTATAAAGTAATGTCCTCACCACTGAGGGAGAGAGACGGAGGATAAGCTTTAAAATCGGCATCAAACGCCACCCCTCACCGCAAATTTTTATTCATTGACACTACACGGCTGAGCACCCTCGAGACTCGCGGACTAAAAGGTAGAGGTTAAAGTAGTTCATCGCGTCTTCTTCAAGAATTCTTACTCTTATACCGAATAGGGATCGCGTCAAAATTGCATGCCATCCAAAGTGATATATTTTGATACATAAATGTTTTATATTTATATCCTAAGTCGTCATGGTTTACATTTTTAGTATTGACAAAGAAATCGTTAACTTTCCGCTTCTGTATCGCGTTATATTTTAAAGATATTCTAATAATTAATTTTATAACGTATAAAAACTTGATAATTAATAATTTAAATGAATTTGGAAAATTTAGTATGTTTATATTTCTTTACTGTATATAAGATGTGAATTATAAATTTCGTGTTTGCATTACTATAATAATGTGTACGGTAAAAAATCGCCAGGTCACAGAGAAAATCTATTTACGGGTTAAGAACGATGTTCCCGAAGACGGTAGAAGCAGTCCTTATAAATTCAGCGCAAATTTACTGCGGAGCTATGGATCAAGCCCCGAGCATGGGGATATTCGGTTGGATTAGGGACGAAGTTGCAATTCACTTCGATATATTTACTGTGAGAACGGTCAGCCTTCAGAAGTAGCCATCTAGGTATGGATGGACAGAACGGCGGTCGGTTTTTCCCTTTACCTTTTAGAGTAAATAAGGACCTTCTCCCGTACATATATGAACGTGTATATTTTTGCCGGTAGCACACGCACGTTCGCACAGTTGCGATCCATACGTGCCAGCTTCCTTTCGGGTTTCCTCTGCCTCCGCAGTGATTTATGGAGTTTTCCTCGACTGGCAGCTTCATCCCTTGCCCTCGATTCTCGGATGTTCAGCAAAATGAGGGTATTTCCGCGATATGCGTATTATCGAGCGTGTCATGACATTTGTAAGATATTACCTGCTTCTTCATCTTTCGTGCCGATACATACATATCTCATATATTTAAAGAGGAACAATATCGATTCAAATTCGTAGATAAAATATAAACTAACAACTTTTAAAAAAGATTAATTGAAGAATAATTCTTAAAAATTCATATAAAACTCAATATTGAAGAAGAAAATTCAAATAATTTATGTTACAATATCGAATATAATTTTTTTAATGATTAGCTTAGTATAAATTCTGTCATTTATTACGGAAGAACTTTTATCTATGCATAATTTTTATGAAGCTTTAAGATAGTGATTAAATATCCATGTTGAAATTTTATGAGCATGCGTCGTAGAAATTTAATAATCATTTTTTAGCGTGTGTTAGCAGATTTTATAAAATTAAATCTTCAAGTTTTTCTGATTATATAACTGATATAATTCCAACTTCTTGGTAGAAATAATTTGATAGAAATAACCACGCTGAGAAGACAAAGAACGGCGATCTTTTAAGCACATTTACAGATAAAATTATAAGACTAATCTTATTGTATTCAAACAATAATTATTGGTCTTTACGTCTTATATCTGATCCTAAAAAAGGAAACAATCGTAAAGTCTTCGTATGCACGTAAAGCCCAGTAAACCTCTTAAGCTTAACTGTAAAGCGTCCAAAGTTACCTTTTAGTGGGTGATTAGCAAAACCGAGCTCACCTTTTCAGGGGCCAATTACAGGAGATTTCGACATAATCCTATTATCTACATTAGCTCATTATTGCATAACTGTATCTGGTCGTATCAACCACTTAGTCGTGTATGTCTGTAGGATTCCTGTAAAGGTCGATTTTAAGGGTCATTTCTAAACTCTCTCTGATAACATTCGTCCTTTTTAAGCTTGTCTCCTGGAAGCACAAGTCCTGACTAATCACACTACAATCTATACATCGTAAATTATTTTATTTATAATATACGTAATATGGCTTTATGTATTAATAAATACAATTGATAGTTTTTTATTTATTTATTTAGTTATCATTATCAAGTCAAAATTAATAGAATTTTGATACATCGTTATTACACACAGATCACATTTGGCTTTACAATTTATAAACTTTGTGTGTATTCTTTTAAATCATTAATACCCGTTTCTATCAATGTAAATTTAATCTCGGTTCAACTAATTTTCTAATTTTAGAATTAGAAAATGATGAAGAGAGTTAATTGGACAAAGATTAAAATTAAACTGCATTGGTAGAAACTAGCATAATTCTTGCTGTGGATAATATTTACACCCCTCGTTTTTGCAGTGATTTTGCTTCGATCGAAGATCAACGAATCGTACGAGTACATCTTTCGGCATTTCTTTCCAGGCAAACTGGCGGAGGAGGATTTGCTTCTCGGCGAACCTTGCTGTTCTTATCTGCACGAACAGAGATTTTATTTAGATCCCAACGATCCGCCGGCTGGCTATAAATGCGAAACGTTTCGCCCGGCTGGCTGACCGGCCAATCATGCGGGGTGGGCGAGAGCGGGTGTTAAGGGCGTTAGGGCTATCCGGTGTCCACACCTCTGTTGTCAGCTAATGCCCGGCCATTGTGAGGGGTCGCTCGTAAGCGTACCGAATCTCCTCGGAAGGTGTTGCCGCTGCCCTGCGGGAAAAAGGAGCCGGCAAAAAGGACAGAAGGCTGGTAAAAAGCAGGGAAGACAGAAGAAGTCAACTGCGCGCGGGTATTGGGGCGAGTTTCCACGGATTCCAAGCTTCACCCCCTTGCCAGTTCACCCCTCGGTGGCTATCGGTTGACGGCAATCCGGCTAAATCTCTTCCACCATAAACGGCTAAACAAAGAGGTCCATTCTTCAGGAGCAGCAACCACCGCGGACCACCCCAGTCCCGTTTCGTTCCGACGGCTGCTCTTATCGGACACTGTCCACCACTTACGATCATCCATCTGGATCTCCTTCTTTTCTAAAGCGAAAAGCCCGAAGCTACGAGATAGCGATGTCGACTATTGTTCGCTGGATTTTTTCGCGATACAACTGTACCGTTTTGCGTTGATAAATCGTCGTTAATCCGTAGACTGATGACGAAATTTAAGGTTTCACACTATATAAATAATGTCGTGCAAGATCTTGTTCTTTTCTATATAAAATGTATAGATATATATTTCTTATCACAATGTTCAATATCTTTAAATTAGATCATTTAAATGAATAAAAAGTTACAGATTCATAAAATATATTATATATAAATATTCTATCTTTATATCAAAATGAAATTTTAATATTTCATTTTTCCATAAATATAGAATTGATCTTTTTGAGAATAGGAACCTACTTTATAGGTACATACTTTTAAAATAAATCTAAATAATCGTTAACATATAATTTATTTAAGATAGATTTGAGATACGATTATCAAAATATATTTGATATTAAAATTGTAAAGAGAAAACTCATAACAGCCTAGAAAGTTTTCGTTGAGGAAAAATAGATCACAGATTCTTTAAAGAAACTTGTGATTTGGATTTTATTTGATAGAATGTATAGATAGAAGTCTCTCTCTATCTACAGATAGAACTCTATACGCGAAGTAGTAATAGAATCTTGTGTTTCTAAAAATTAGATACATATATCGAAGCTCTTCCTTCAAGCGAAGGTAATACTCGATAAATTGAGTGGCGAGACAAAATTTTGGGCGGACGCCAGTGAACGAGATTTTAACGCTGCCGAGATACACTTCATATTTTAAGTTCCAATCGAGGTATTTCGGATCGATGGCAACTATAGATACGAGCATGAGGTTGAACGGCGTCGTAAGGAATTCGTCGCGAACGCGAGAACGGTTGAAACAGAAAAGAAATCTTCGTATTTCGTGTAAGTGGGTATCAACTCACGACGAGAGGACGACACGATCGTCGCAGGCGTAGGATAGGGAAAGAGACGAGACCAGGGAATGGTTCTCTCGGTACCATAATAAAAGAAGGCAGATTAATGCCTTCGGTCTTGAATCCAATCAACATTACTCCGACAATAGTCCGCCAGCCAATACCCATCTTACCCTGTTCGGACTGATATTATCAACAGCCCGCACCACCACCCCTCCGTTTCTCTTTCCGTACGACAGTCATCCCTTAACGTCTTTCTCTACCCTCGTGCGCTGCTTCTTCGTGCCATCGCGCCACCCACGGACACCTCGCTCGCTCTCTTAATTCCACGAGCGGATGATAAGTATGCTAACAAGAGAACCACCGGCACGGATATAAGAGGGGATACTGAGGACGCCTTAAAACCGAATTAACGCCACGCTCACATAAACGCCCGTCGACTCCCCCCTCCTCCGTCAATGTTAATGTCTACCAGAGGCCATTAGCCGATCGAACTGAAGTCGGGAGAGACGATCGACGTTCATTCGAGTCGAACGCTCGCTTCCAGGCCGTCTCCTTAATCGCCACCGCGATAAATCAACTTGAAAAAAAAAAACGCGATACCAGTGATCTCTATGTCGTGTATACTGGTATTTTCAAGTTATTCTTATTTATCGTGACTAATAAGCCAGCTGAATTGTTAAATTCAGAGGAAATAAAAAAGCAATGATTTCGTTTTAAAAATAAAATTATCTTTTTGGATTATTCAATATTTTGATATGTATTATGTATATAATATGATTGAAAAGTTATATATGTTGGAATGATGTTTGAGCTAGCAAATAGTAGATGATATATGATAAATATATCAGCAATTCTTGACAAGTAAAATAAAACATTTACTTGACTCTTTTAGATACATTAGATATCAACATTATCGTTGATTGATGCAACTCAAATGCATATGATGTCACTATCAACTGTCAAAGTATTAAAGAAAAAGATATTGAAAAGAGATATAAAAATTATACACATGTTTTTAGAATTATATTCATTATAAAGAATGAATATATACATATAAAAATCATTTTTATTTAAGTTGCTTATAAATATTACACAATTATATTTCTTTCAAATAGGATTGAATAAATATGTTTTATATGTGTAATATACTATTTGTTGACAAAACTTTTAAAATTCAATATTAGGAATTATTCTTTTATATTTTATTATAATTTTGTTATATTAAAAGAATGTATATACGATCATAAACAATTATATTATGTCATTAATATTAATAAATTAGGTAATTTTTTATGCGTTTCAAATCTGATAAAGATTTCGGTGCGCGGTTTGCAGAATTAAGATATGCATATATTATTATATATGTATATATGTATATATATATATATATATATACACTTTGAAATATTTAAGCATTAAGATTCGCCTGAATCGAAAATAAGTTTCTATTTTTTTAAATTGATTTATTCTCGTCGATCTAATATACGACTTATAATTGTTAATAATCTCTCCTTTATAATTTTCTTTTACACGTATACTTCGGAATTGGGTTACTTTTGTAAGAAATTAAACTCGTAAAAGTATGTCCATGGAATAATTGTGACATTCAAGACGAAGACATAGTACAGTAGTCAGCCTACTCTTCTTCCTCCTTGTCTTCATGCAAGGGGACATTTCGGCAACCTATAAAGGAATGTTTTACGAGGCCGAGATAATGCGATGAAAGATGCGAGTGGCGAGCAGTCATGCCTAAAGAGTGTGTGTAACCGGACCATCCGCCCTCCTTCTTTCACGGATCCGCCTGACCCTCGCGGTTCCGCGGCGAAAGAAGGGGTGGTAGCGGGTGGAAACGGTCGAGGAAACGGTCCACCGACGGCGGTCCACGACCATAATATATCAATTCCGTATTCTAATGTCCGAGCGGTTAATCCAAAAAGCGTCGACGCTGCGGAAACCTAAGCGGTCGACGCTCCTCTCGCTTCCTGGAGGGTGACTGCCCATCCCCCGTGTTTCTGCCTCTCGCTTCAGACACCCTCTGTTATTCTCGGACGATCTCCGACTGGCCTCCACCCCGTTTACTGTTCTGTCCACTCGCGTACTGTCTCTTTATCTGGCCGTCTTCTTCGTGTTTCTTCTTTACTATCTCATCATTCATGCCCCTTGTTTATTATACTTTTTTAAATAAATATTTCGATTGCTATTGTTCAACTGTCTTTTTCGTTGGAACTTATCGCTTTATTCTTTCTTGTCTATATTCTTTCTTGAGATCTTGACTTAGCTTTTTCTACTTCCTTTTCTTATTCTTTTAAATTTATTATTTTCTATTCCTATCCTTGCCATTAAAGGAAATTTCTCTTTCTGTGTGCGCGTATGTATGTGTCTGTCTTATTCCATTCTCTTTCGCTTTTCCTATTCTCGCGGTGCGATCTGGGAATAAAGTCGACTCTCGCTTCTCACTGCGATCATCATGGACCCGATGTCACGTATACCGTTGATACACGCGAGATTCAGTGCCGGTAACGACGCTTAACCCCCGTCCGCCCACGTCAGACCACGTAGATAATTGGGGAAACGCGTGTTTGCGGTCCCGCTGGGATATTCCAGTTTAAGGGATCGTGTACGAGGCTGGCTATTTCTGGTTAGATATGTAAAGGGATGGATATTGAGAGTTGCGCTTTTCGTGATAGAACGCTTCTATTGCTGACGATGGCCGTTTTCCTTCTTAGATTCGAGGAAACGTGTTTATCGTGTCGCGTCGATACGAGACAGATGTAAATGTTTGGTTGGCTATCGTTCGTAACGTGGCGTTAAGGTAAACATAAATGTGTATGGCGATGTTTATCGCGCTATAGCATTGCGATAAATATTTCCGCGTGAGCGGACGTGACGACGCATGTGTGCTCGCAGGTGTTTCCTATTTATTTATCGGACACTGCGAACAAACTCTTTCTTGTTTCAGAACTTTGACAAAGCGAGAAAACTTGGCGAAGAAATTCCTACATGTTTTAAAATTCGACAGAATTTCATGCGAAATATGAATCGCTAACAGCGAAATTTGTGATAATAAAAAAAGATATTCATTGTCTAGCTTGACAAAATCCATTTTACTATTGTTAGTTAACTCTTCGATCAGAGCATCTGGCATACTTGGTTTTTTCGTTTTCCAATACTTTTCCAATGTTTCTTTCATTGTTTATAATCTTTTTATTAACAAAGATATATATTTATTTGCTACTGTTATATTCCTAATATCTAGATTGATTGAAATAATTTTTTACAATATTTTTATAAATGTTGTAAGAAAATTAATTGGATTCCAAGTGTGTTATGTCCCCCATGTGTGACATCAAAGGATTAAGTTAAAATAATTCAATTTTTCAAAATAAAGTCTCGTGAAGTAATAACGTAAATAACATAATAAATTCCAGTAGCACTAACCTATTGGTCTGAGCTTTTTATTCATGACGTGCAGCATACATATTAATTATACTCCGGGTAGAAAACAAATGAAGTTCACTTAAAAAAAAAAAAAAAAAAAACAGGTCTTTCATCGATGAATATGGAATTCTTGAATGAAAAAGCGAAATAAGTACACGACTTTTGCTCTCTGAGCGATTGTTATACGCTTTGTAATATTCATACGCGCGTGTTACGGGTGTACGAACAACAAGAGAGAGAGAAACCACGACGAGCGCATTACGAGCGCGTAAAACGGTCGTTCCGGCGCTGATTGACCCCACGCTCGCGTCTTCATAGACCCAGCGCCGTTCTCGAAGTTAAACGACGCTAAAAAAAAAGCGATGAGTAATCTGTAGTAAAATTCGCCGCTCCAAGTCTTGTGACATAAAGCGCGTGTAGATGCCCGCTTTATAGTCTCGTAATTTTTATCGTAACCACCGTGAACGACGCCTCCTCCTCGTTGTCCTTCCGATATGGGGAACGAGGGACAAAGCAGAAAAGACACAGGGCGGAAAGGCCAATACGTGTCCTATGCACGCAGGGGTTGGAAACGCGGGGCGAGGGGAAAGGAGCACGTCCGATCCTTCGAGAGTGGCGCGAACTATTAAAAAGCGCGCGTCCGCTCAAATTCTCGCCGGTAGTAAATTACCCGAAAAAAGAAATAAGCGGTAGATTCGAGGCCCTCCTCTCAGCCACCCTCTTCTTCCCACTCGACTCCCTTCCGCCCTGTCTCCCTCTCGCGCCGCGCCGCGCCGGCGGCCAGCGCCATGGATAGATCGTCGTGCGCTTGCTTTTCTAGGGTAAAAACCCTCACCATCGGCGAGCGGCCGCGGTTCTGAGATAAAAAATTAGCCGGAGTTGCAAACGTTTCCACCTTAAATCATATATTTATCGCGACATTAATTCAACCCTTTTAGGTACCCTTTTTTCCTGGCCACTCTGCACGGAGACCGAAACGCCTCCGCCGCGCCGGCCGACCCCTTCCACGTTTCTCTCTTTTTCAACGTCTCCTCTTTCACCAACTCTCCTTCTCCATCTCGCTTCGCACCCTCATGCCTCTCTTTCGCGCCACCCACAACGGACGACAGCCCGTTACCTCGCTAATTTCTCAGATTCAAGTATTTTTATGTACCGTCGCGCGAACCTGACGGGGGTAAATCCTCTCGTTTATTATTTAGTAGGGGAGAACCGGACCCTCGGTGCCTGCGTATGTGTATATATGCCGAAAGGACTTCAAACGGCCGTAAGCACGTGGGAAGACGTGCGTTTGCCTTGTCGCCCTTTCTGGTTTGATGGGGATATATGAACTCTCGTTATCTCTTCTTGCTTCGACTCTTAACGATTATCCTCCTTTACGACTGGATTGGTGAATCGGTCGCCTACTGTCCTTTGTATATCATTTTGCTGCTTTACGATGCTTAATAACAAGTTGCAATATTATTCTCTGTTTAATGTCACATTTCATTTTCATTCGTCGGATGAAGTGCAAATTAGCGATAAGTGCACTGCAAATAAATACTAAATTTCGATAAATATTTGAATATAGTTCTAAATAAATATTTACTAAATACAAACGTATATTTATTTGATACAAAAACCATTAATTTCATCTAATTAGCATTATTGAATAAATATTTAATTATTATCAGTAATTGTACGTATTGTTAGTAAATGTTTACTATTCAAAGAAATATGTATTTAGATTTACTAGATTTCTTTTCAGTGTGCTGTCAGTATGCAGCATCAGCCAAATAAATTGTATCTAAATTACAATATCTTCATTAAAGTTTAGATAATTGTTTCAGTCGATCTGTATTTACAGAATTAAAATATGAAATAGAGGAATAATATTGACATATAATAGCCGAATAAAAAGGTCAATCTATTAATATTTATTTATTAAAATAATTTTCCTGATACTTATATTTATTCCAATATATATTGTATATATATTTGTATTAATAATTATAATTAATTGTTTTTACATTAACAAAAGAATTTCTATAGCTCTCTCTTTATAAGATATTTGATTTGTGATATCGAAAAAGTTAAAATTAATCTACACAATAATTTCTATAAGTCTTGTCTTATTATAGATAATGTAATACATATTTCTTTATTGTTTGCTTCCTTTGATAAATAAAATAAAATTAAATCAGAGTAATTTCCAATTTTAACTTTACAAATTTACGATTTGAAATTATTTTCTAGATTTTATATTTTATATTTATACATGAACATAACTTCCTAACGAAAACTGAAAGATACTTGCAGAGAATCCGTGAGACCTCAACAAAAACTACTTCATTCGTGTTTCTCATATAACTCTTTCATCGTTTCACCAAAGTAATTACGTATGTATTTTTTTTTAGCTCAGGAAGTATTCATTCACGTCTTACTCGTTCGAAATATGATCTATAGCCACGCCTATGAGCAGTGGCGCAAGCAAGTCCCCAAAATTCTTGAACGCATTATCCACATTGAAATAGAAAACGAGGCGGGAACCCAGACTTACCGTTGTTTACTTAATAAATACATATTTAGTACATATACAACGTATATAAGCTGAGTGAACCGGCTGCGTCTATTTCTGCCTCCAGTTTTGTTGTCATAGGACCGACGATGGGACACGGCTCCCTTCACAGTGCCGTCATGGACAACCTACTTCTTGGACAATGGTTGACTGAAACCGTGAGTCGCTTCGAATGCTTCTGATAGTTGGGTCGGTATCGCGTGTTTAATAAAGTCGCTCGCAAACTTTCTTCGCACGATACCGCTGTCCATGGAAAAAGGTGCGGTCGTGTAGCACTCTCGTTGTTAAATCCTTATAGAGAGTCCGCTTATAAGAACTTTATGTACCGATGCGTGTAATTACCGGCCTCCGTTTGCTTCGTTAACCATCCGCCTAGTATTTTGCAGAATTTATTTTTATACATATATTACGCGATCTCTCTCTCTCTCTCTCTCTAAAACCACACGCGTAGAATGTGCGAGTCGAAGGCTTGAAGCACCGCTGCGGAAAATGCGGTGAAAATTCCGTGCTACGGCGAACGCCGGATTTTCGACGGGAATTTATGCAGGTTAGTCGTCCCGACTTCGACTTTGGCTTTATGTTATTTATTCAAGTGTTCTGTGAAATATATAGGTTTCTATTAAATTTTTCACCAAAATATTGATGAGTTTAATGGAAGGCATCTTAGAATGTTCAATTTAGTTTTTGGAGAGTTCGAGCGGTTTGCATATTTACGATTCTTAATAAAGTAGTATTTAGTAATATTTATGTATATTTTAGTTTTGTATTATTTTACAAGTCGTATATTAACGTATTAAGTTCGTGATATCGACAATAAAGATTTGCTCCAATAATAATTAATAACTTCAGAGTCCTAATTTAGTATGTCGTATTCATTATGATGTGAGTAGTTTATGACAATTATGTACATATATATACGTATATTGATAAGCTATAAGATATAAGATTTACAAATCTAATGAGAGAGAGAGATTCAAATTTAATGAGATTCTCTAATATTGTATTTGTATGTATACTTTATATAAATTTCATTTTTTTATTTTTCTTGGTAATTTAAAAATTATTCAGTTGCATCAATTTTTTCAATAGAGACTATAATTGAAACTGTAGATTAATATTGTTCCATACATCATTAACTGCAAAATGGATCGCTATAACCGAAGCTTTAGCCCTTGCAGAGTTATTGTGTCTTCGTGCAACAATAAGCTTGTACATATAGGAAACGTGGTGCAATTCGAAATCCGAGAACGTGTGTTTTTGTCTTCGGGATCTCTCGCAGCCTGCAGGGAAGTACAGTATCGCTCTATTTCGTGCAATTGTCGAGGAGCTGAGGCAACGAGTGAAAGGAATATTTTGAGGACCATGTCGTTTCGAGGAACATTTTCGGTCCCCCATTTCCGGTTTGCCTGTACAAACTCGAAGCCGGTGGTTCAAGTTGCGTCAAGCAACACGTGTGTACACGCATATTTATCGCTTATGCGTACAGTCTCTCGCGTATATATGTGTGAGTATATATATATATATATATATATATATATATATAACTAACCAAAGAATAGGATTTCCATACCTGCACCGTCCACTTCTTTTCGCGAAATGCGGAGTGAAGTGAGATGCTTATCACGCAGTGAGTTAAGAGGATCAGTCTTCAACGATGCATACGGTGCGTCGTCGATACATCGAAGATTGTATTGTCAAAAGCTATTCGTTACGCGCGAATTGTTTGTACAGTTTACTATTGAAGATTACATCTTGAGAATATAGATAAATATACGATATAAAATAAATAGAGAGAGATATCACAAAGTGTGGCTTTTTCTCCAAAGCGATATATATAATTTCCAAAAGAGAAGTTTCAATATTTACTCGGCAGAAATTTGTTAGCAAACCAGTTTGACGCCATTTTGAAACATAAATTGTAAGTACTCAGGAAAATTCCAGCCGAAAAAATATCTTGTGCGCCTAACGAATGTATATTTTTGTAAAATTCATGACATTTTTAAATAACGTACGAACATGAAAATTTTTGTTTAAAACATTTTGTTTAATAGATGATATCTTTTCGCATTTTATACATATATCTTCAGAAACAACCGAGTTAATAATAATAAGTTATATGCACATCAAATATAATTCGAAATAGCTATTTTTGTATTTTTTATCCAATTTTGTAATTTCTTTACAGCAAATTCAAAAGGATTTTTTCTTATTATTTGATAATACCACAATTATATCATGCAAACTTGTTAAAATACCTAGAGCTTAGGCAAATTTTGTATTTTTTCTTCATACAGTTACCAATTGATTGGTGATAGAACTTTGGCACGTAAACTAGCCTTAGATAATCATAGCTATTCCCACAACACGCACGTCAGAAATATCCACGAAAGACGCACTTCGACCGCTTCCTTTCTCTACAATCCATGGTGGCGTCCCACAAAAAAAAAAGAGGAGAGGAACTTCTAAGATCTCTTAGGGCCTCGCTGGCACGTAATCCACCGACTTCGGCGACAGTGTGCGACAAGTCGTCGGCGATGTGTGATGCGCGAGCACAGAATGAGAGAGAAAAGGAGAAAGAGTGGGAAAGAGAAAAAGATATAGACAGAGAATGAGAGTGAGAAGGAGAAATGAACATATGGCAAGGCGAGTCAGACCACGATGTGCCGTATATGATGTAGCCTGGTAGCAGTGGGGTCAGGGACGTGGCGAAGGGTGGGTGTCTAAGCGGGACGAGGGGAGAAAGTCTTTGAATGTGCCGCGTAGGGGGGACGCGGGAATATGGGGAGGGGTATGAGGACGCGGAGGAGAAGAAGGTAGGGTACACACATTGAGCGGAGGACTGTGGCAGCGGGGTGATGAGGGGTGGGGGAGCTGAAAGCAGGCCTGTTGGCTGGTTTCAACTATATTTGTTTATATTTACACAATAAGCAACAGCCCCGCCGGTCGAGCTGCTTGGTATGCCTGTGCCGCTTTTAGTGTTTAGTCCTCGATCTACTCGGTCGGCGCGTTAACGTTGGTTTCGTCTTCGCGAATCCAACGCATTTTTCCTCCTTCCCTTCTTCGTCCAGTTTTTTTTTTTTTCTCATTTTATTCCGTTTATTTTCTACCATTGTACTTGTCCGTCGCGTTCATTTTGTCAAGGGTTGCGCTTTCGTCTTATCCCCCTCGTGCGGTGCGCGTCTTCCCTCCCTACCGCCTCGCGAGTGACTGGCGACCGAGTTTCGCGGAGGAGGTTCAAAGTGCCGCTTTTTGGATGCAGTGCGAGGAACGTGTACAATCGGTGCTTTCGTGAGACACAATCTCGCGCGGAGGTGTGACTTCCGCCACCATTGCAGGGGGCGGGGGGGGGGAGAGATTTCCGCATGTGCATTCCGGATGTATACAGTGGACGTAGGCGCGGAGTGTTTGCGACGCGCCACGTTGTTGCTCTTTCGGAACCGGAAATGCCACTCGTCGCGTGAATCATTTCATAGCGGAGTCTTGCCAGCGAAGTCGAAAAACAGCAAATTTTTTGTCCCTATCCCAGATAGTGTTATCACTAATTCCCATGGACTGCAACGCACCCACCGGCAAACCGAAACAGATGTAAGGAATTTTGATTGAATCCTCGGCGACGCCGACATTAATTAAGAATTAATTAAGCGATCGTCTTAGGTGACTTAAGGCGTGACGTAATATTAATCGCGACTGTCGTCGTGAATAATCGATGATGTGAAGTGAACATTAATTATACTACACAACGCTTGATTGTGTTTTTTTTTAAATTTTACATACGAGATACTCTCTGTACGCACCTCTTCTGGCCATGGAATTCGAAATAACTGGCCGATGTTTAATTAACGGGTTGCATGTCGCGCGTAATTATTCCTTTCTGGAGAAAATGACGCTTTCTGATTTAGCAAGATGCATGATCGAGGAATATTACATAACTAATTTTTCTTAAATAATTAATACCTAAGTGTATAATTTAATTCAGAATCTGTTTTGCACACAGACACGAACGTGATACAACAATTTGTGGAACATTTATATCCTATATATTCATTCGTTTCTTATGTTTTACTATAAACGCGTCATTTAACTTTGCAATAAATTAGCTATTCAGAATACATACATACCTTATTGTATAATTTTCTATTTAAAATTTTCGTCAATATACACACGCTTTATACGCTCGCGTATAATGATATTACGTCGGAATTTACGAATTATTTATACACGGCTGAAGCATAGCGCGATGCTGCGAAATATTTACGATAACCACATAGGTATTGTGTATTATACACCGCTTATGATGAGAAGCAGAGTCTTGGAGTGAATTTAGCAGAATCTTAGCATGATGTTACGCATTTCCGGGAATATATATATTATTAGCTTCGCAATCGCGAAACATTGTTTCTCTTGCATCGGGTAGGTGAAATCACGTGCGTCAGACTTCGATTTAAAATCAAAGCGCATGCTAGGGCAATGTCGGATAAGATTGCATGTTTCAAGATTTCGTCACGATTATCATGTTCCGGGATCACGACTGAATACTCCAAAAATACTCTACATTTAATTGTTGCGTGTTTATTGTACAGCACTTTTTCTGTATATTTCTGATATCTTTTCATCTCCTTCTGATATTTATGTACGACTAGAGAGTTTATGCTAAATTTGTATTTGTATATTATTCAGGAATAGGAAGTAATAATAACACTGTTAGTTTTGTCGTTACATTTAATAATAGTGATTTGGCAATGACGTTGCAATTCTTTATGGTGGTAACAATAACTGACTAAACGTCAAGATTAACGTTTAATAGCAAAAAGTAACTCATAACAAGTAAAGTTAAAAGTAACGAATAAAAATATATTGAACAATTTGTATTGCAAGAATAAATCGTGACAGATTTTATAAGCGTAGAAGTTGCTAACATATTTACTTAAATATCATGTGTGAAATGAGTAAAACATTACAAATGTAAATATAAAGCGAAATACATTTTTATATTCGGTATAACAAATAATTTGTACCATAATAGCTATTACATTGCAATATTTTTGTTATATATCTTATTAAAACAAAAACAAGATTAACGTGCTGGTGTTATTTTCGAACAAAAAATATCAATTCTAATTATATTTAATTAAATTGATATTATATCTATGTTGACAGCAACTCCATGAATCATTTTTTCCTAGATTATTACAGATATTGCTATGTGGGAGTACAGTGAGAGTACAAATTAGTTCGGTCCAAAAGATGATCGCCTCCAAAGACGAGTCATTTTTTCGAGATGGAATTCGAAAATGATCTGAGAGATGGGAAAAAGTAGTAGCCAGCGATGGACAATACTTTAATTAATCTGTTCATTCATTTTGTTTTGAAATAAATGCATTTTTGAACACAAAAAACGGACCGAACTAATTTGTACACCTAATACATTATTATTATTACTATAAGAAATTAAATTATGATGATAGGAAAACATAAACTCAACAATGTTCTCCAAAGGCGCACTTTGTTTGTGTAGTTTTTGGTGTATAAGAGTGTATCGAGTTTGGTGCATAAAAATATATTGACGTAATGATGATCGTGATTTCAGGACGATGGCATAATGGATCATGATACAGACGGAGACGGCGCGATCAACTTGTCAACGTCACAACGACCCTCCGCCGCCACCACCCCTAATGGTGATACTCCCACTTACGGCCAAGATCAGCAAGACAACGATCAGGTAAGGAATTAATCTCTGAAAATAATCTCTCAATTTGCTAATATTTATTTTTTATTGCTTTTTTTAACACTTCTTGGACATCACAGAGCTAGCAATGGTTGTTTAATGCCTCTAATCTAATCATGCAACAGATTATAACTATTTTATGTTTACTATTCTATCCTGAGTCTATTTTTTTTTCTGTATCTATATTTATCTTTTCCCTCTCTTTTATATTTATATTAATTAAACGTTTGTTTGGTAACTGTTACGATATAAATCGATATTAAATATAATCGTGAAAAGTACATATATACATATATAAAAAATTAAAAATGTTTGCGATAAATTATTCAATCAGACCTAATTCAGCGATTAACACAATATTGACATAATAATATGAATAGTGTATGAAAATGCTCTTCGAGAGAGAAAGCATTGCGTTTGAAAATTTTCAAAACATAGAATGAAATATATTTACCAGTCGCAGAGGTATATGAGTGGTGGTTGTTTAGAGAATACGACAATAAAACTGAATTTGCTAATTCAAACAATGAAACAGTCGTTTTTATCGAATGATGACGAAATATGATAACATTCATCCATGTAATATCACTGAATATAGCCGCAGCTGTTTATATGTGATAAGGTTTAAGACGTTAATCCGCACCACATTGTAATACTCTTTTTGTTAATAACATTTATTGTCAATGTGGCACATGACGCGCGTTATCATGAAGAATCCTAGAAGGAATATTTGTTACTATAGCAACTGTTACAATCTAATATCGTTTGTTCCAGATATTAACGATTTCTGCTGATCTTGTGCAAAATTTATTTATTTAACATACATATTGCATATCTATATTTCATAACATTTCGACATATTAATGTCGTCTGTGCAAATTAATATTAACACGAATTATTGCAAACATCGATATAATTATATTGTCGATATTGTGATTTGCAATGCGACATCAATGCTATATTTAATATTAATATTACATTCGTTTGTCTTACAAATATCATTGTAGAAGAGGTCTTGAAAGTGATATTATGTCTGCTTTATTTAAATATAGTAATCAGATAAAAAAAATTCAATATACATATAAAATTTATATTGAAAAAGATGTTTTATATATCTGTAGAAAAAATGGAATCAATTTTGATCTTATTCTCTTTTAATATGAAATTAATCAAAATGTGAATTTAAGGCTCCTATTTACTTATCACTATTATTACATCCCAGATTATGATGTCAAAAGCGAGAAAAATATACACGATAAAAAATCTTGTAGAACATATTAATATGCAAATATGTTTCAATGAAACACTTATAATAAATAATACTAATTTGTGAAATATGTTAATTATATAAATAACTATGTATCAGGAAATAAATTATGCATAACCAAAAACGAAGTAAACTACATTTATAGTTATGACAAATTCAAATTAATATAATATATAAAAATAAATATGATTTAATTTTTCCCTGAAACAAGTAGATCATTTTCGATATATTTTATATATTTTATAAGTTTATTTTATCGATTGAAAATGTTTTATTAAAAAAATATTTCCGTTCAAATTATTTGTAAAAATTTTTATTGTATTTTCTCGCTTCTGACGTCACATTTTGAGATAGTAGCGATGAGTGAAACAAAAACATTGAAGTAAGAAAATGAATATTGCTAATAATAGGGAGAGAATTTCGGAATCTCGCGGAAAACATCTGCAACAAGTTGAAAGAAGAAAGCTTTGAACCTCTGAGCTATAAGTATGACCCGATCGTTTCAAGTGATCATCAAGCTAGAGTAGGGCCAATAAAACGAAACAGTGACCTCCGCGCCTTTTTATATCCCTTTCTCGTACTTTTTCACGCGAAGTCCAAATCGAAAACGGAATTGAACGGTTTTCTGCATCCTGTATCGCGACCTGCGAAGTAAACCGATAACGCCTCTTTTTCGAGCTTTCATCCCGGAATTTCAGAGGTTACCGGCGATAAGCCGGCACCAGGCGCGACACTTCGACATTTGGCACCCGACTGCCATAAAATCGGGCCCCCTGATTTCAAATTCAATTCAAAATCCCGCGCTTGCGGACGAACGCAATATACCACCCCGGCAAGCGGTGACGGTGGAAACAAATGTTTTATGGCCTTTAAAGCGGCTTTCTCTACGGTTTCGTTTTCACAAAGGATATAATATGACTCGTAACGTATGCGCACCTATATATGATATATGTATCTTGCGAATCATCTAGCGAATCGATCAGGTGAAAAACTGTTTCGTTCCTTTGTCATCGATCTAAATAAATTAATTCACAAGTTTTTAAGTAAAAATGTAGCTTAGGTATGTATATTACGATAGTCCTTCATTTTTTAATAATATCTCGAAAACACTGACACACATATTGCTACTCTTGTAGTAACATGTGTGTCAATGGTTTTGAGAGACATTACGTTTCTTTTCATCGTTTTAATCGTTCCAATTTCTCATACTAATCTTCATACACATACACCTTGAAGAGCAAAATGCAAACTTTATGTGCGTCCGACATTAGCCGAGATAATTAATTATAAATGTGGATAAGCAGGTTTAATACCGAGGGACCCGCGTAATACGAAACCGTTTATCGAGTTTTATTTTCGGTTTTCCTATTCCCGATGACCCAAGGAGTAAAATCGTGTTTCCCCATCCAAAGGATCGACTATCGAGCTAATATTAAAATGCATGTACCGTATTAATCCTGCCGAGTTTAGCTGAGATATATCAAAATGAATACAGGTCGCGACATTTTATTACGTCCAGGTCAAACCGAAAGAAGAGTAGTATTATCGCTGTTAAGATATTGTGAATTTCTAATATTGTGTTAAATCAATACAGATTTAATTATTTAATATGATAACTTTTTAACAACAATTAGGTATTTTTTTATTTCTATTTTCTGTTACCTCAATTCCAGGGAATGAGCTCCGATCTTGAAATAAATTACTAAATAATAAATTAATTTAATTACTCTATATTTAATTATATACGAGTATATACTACACATATAAATAAACGCACACATTAGCATTTATTCTCGAATAATTTATATAAACACACTTATATCTTTCAGTCTCGATGTGAATAAAAAGATATAATTATTTATATATATATTCGAAAGCTTATCTAAAAGAGCTAAATTTAAGTAAAAATTTATTATAATACTGTTAATATATTACAAATTAAAAATGAGAAACAGTTATTTCTAATATTATTTATATCTGTTTATACATTTCAACTTGTAATTGTTTATATATTTTAATTAATCCATAATAGGAACATATTTTTGTAATGTTAATAGATCATTAGATTGGTACTTACAAACAATTTGTTATTACATTAGAAGTTTTAAAATTTTCAACTAATGTTAAAAAATTGCAACACTCGAATTTGGTATAAATATAGTACGATAATTAATCTACATAAAATAAAAATGAAACTATAAAAAGTAAAATTGTGAAACCCCTTTCAAATTATTACTATTTAAAATAAAGAAAAATTAAGAAAAATTTAAAAATTAAGGAAACGTCACTTATGTCAGTTTTACTGAAATAGTTACGGGATAAATTTGACTATCTCCAAAGATTTCAAATTATTATATTAGTTTTAAAAATCAAAAAGTGCTCCCATTCTTTATAACTACGTAGTTCCCTATATACGAACAATGTTCCAACGAATTGGAGCACGTGAAAGTGTCACGGCAATTACATCCTTCCGTAACGAAGTCACGAAGATATCAGAGTCTCAATTGCGAAGTACGTAGACACCTCGACACTTCGACCTCGTGTTTCTCTCCGTCTTCTCCTGCCTACCGATCCTTACACCCGGTAACCGCACTAGAACGATATCGTCCCTCACGACGTTCTTAGGCTACTGCGTCACTCTGAACCCTCGTAGCCGATTCTCGACTCTCAAGAACTCCTTAAATTATAAACAGTGTCAGGCCGCAGTACTTCGATCGCGGCCGTGGTTCGAACGCAAACTTGGCTTCCGACTGTTCGTATCGGAATAACTTGGACGCAGTTGTTAGATACTATGTGGGGTATCACAGGTGTTATACCCGTTTTCGCAATTGAAAATCTATTTTGAAAAACTATCACATTTGATCAAACTGCGTTATTCAGTGCTCAACTGAACATGGGATTTTCTATTTACATTCGATACTTTTGACTTTATAACTTTTTTTTTATATCGTTTATTCTGGTGGAGATGTTAAAATATTATCACATAAAATATTGTCAGAACTTTTTGGCTAGATTGAATTGTTCAGATTTATTGATGTAGTTTTTCGATAAATGTACATATATAGTATAAAAAAAATTTCAACTATTAATGCCTTCTGATGAAAAAAATCTAGGTTTTTAATTAATCAATTTTACAGCGATATAGATGTGTAAAATGTTATTATATTTTTTAATAATAAAAATATTAATTCTGTATGAAAACGGATTATCAGTTTCCTGAGGATAAAAATTCTGGTTACATTGATACGTAATATCGCATTTGACATGGCATAGAATCTTAACTTCTGCTTAAACTTTCCGTCCGGTTAATAAGTTAAGTACAGAATCGCCTTGAAGTTCTGCATAGAGATTGCAAATAATTGACTCAACGGGACAATTGTCGACATTAACCTAACCCATTACTTGGAGAGCTAGCGAGATTCTGCGGAATTACTGAGTCTATCAAGATTGCTTCAAGTGTGACACAATGGAAGTAAGGAAATCGCGGTCGAATTGTAGGACGGTCAGCAAAAGTCAATGGTTACCCAAAACTCGATCCCAAAACGATCAAGCCAACTTCATAAAGTCGTAAGATCTTGAAGTTCGTTGATGTTCAATTCAATCGACACTTCCTTCCTCCACATTTAAAATAAGAGTAAAAATCGTTCAAAGGATCGTACAAAGACTTTCACATATCGAAACTTATCTAAGATTTATAAGGAATCTAAATAGTTCTCCGACTATTATTACGACTAATTATTAACACTACTTTTCCAAGTAGTGTAATCATTAAACTACAGGCTTTAATCATTGTTTTAGCAATCTGAATATAGATCTTCATATATATTGTATTTAGAGTATACATATACATACATGAGTATATACAAGAAGTAATATAGAAGGCTTCCAAAATATCCGACTATATACGCACCAGCTTACCGATAAGCGAATCTTTATTTACACAAGCAACGACCGAGCAGATGTACGATGTCGCATGTGTAATGTAAGTTTTACGTGTGTAGTCGTGTATACACACACACACACACACCAATGTAATATCCTCTTTTATAATGCGTGCATTCAGAACTTTTGAACTTATTTGTATATTAACACAAAGAGAAGAAGTTTGTCATTAAAAAAAAGAAAGGAATTACAAAAATTATTGTCAAATCTGTTTACTGTTTATAGCAAACAAATTTGCATATTTGACAAATATTTTGGATTAGTTGCAAATAATTTTTCTAGCGAGTACAAAAAAGAATAAATATTTGTTACGTCGCATATAATTTTCGATCTCTATATATGTGCAAATAAATTCACCATTATGACATAAGATTAGTGTTCGTAGAAAATTTTTTCTCTCTGTGAATGTGACATCACTTTCTTACTCGTTTTCTTACTACTTATATTATTTCTATTAATTTTTATTTTTCCTGTTATTGTTGTTACTTCTTACAAGATAATACTGTTTATCTGATGATCTCGTATTGCGCACAGCGGAGGAATTACAAAGATTGTCGTATAGTTATTTTGAAATAGTTCTTTCGAAACAATATCTCTCTCTTTCTCTCTCTCTCTCTGTCTCCCTATTATTGGAAATAACGAGTTTAAAATTATAGATTGTATTCTTCGAATAAGTTAGTGCGATATTTATAATCGTCACTATCTTTCCGTCATACGTCACGAAGCTTCACCCTTCACCTTTTTCAAATAAAAATTCCGAATTATTCCTGATACTAATGCGCGATGTTCATTCGTTCATGCATTCAATAATTTGCCGTCGCGTGGACGGCATTTCAAAATTAAAACAAACTTTTCCTGCGAATGACGTTCGATATTTCATTAGATTCCTCACTCCGTTTATCTTCGGTTAATATCCAAACGTTTGGAGAATCCAAAGGATCTCTAGAGCCGGAGTATCCGCGTTCCTTGAAATGCAAAAAGGGGTTGCGAGGACGGGTGCGAATAAACGAATGGATGGGAAGGGTGAGAGAGCGGGGATTGAAAAAAGAAAGACAGAATAGCGGGAGGGGAAGAGACGAGCCATCGATGAAAGACAACAGAGTTCTCACTTCCCGCTCCAGTTTTATAGATCGCAAATTGCGGATAGGCTGTCCTTCCCAATCAGTCAGCTTGGCATCCCCTTTGCCGACCAATTCTTCTTTTCCCAGCTTCCCCCTCGTGCTATTTCTCTGCCTTCTCTCTTACTCCTGCAGCCTATAAGCGGCTCGCATCCTCTCCTCTTCCGGTGGGGCCGTAACTTTTACGTAACACGCTTCGCTATGAATATCGATGCCGGTGGAGTTAAGGAGAGCTCGCTTTTCTGTAATTGAAAGAATTTTTGTCGTGCTGAGCCAGCTGGCCGGGGTATAAAAGGTCTCGGATCGGAGCACTCCGTAGCTCTTGCGCGTTGAAGAACTCCGCGGTACGACGTGAGCGACGAGGATTTTAATAAATTACCGAAACGGGTGGATTTGGGTGGCCTTTATTCTCCTCTCGGGGCCTTGCATCGTCGGGGATGGAAATTCCTTTCCGAGAGTAGTGATCTGGTTTGCTTCTGGTCTGATTAGGCTCGTTTGCGCCGGGTGCTGCTAGGAACTCTCCAAGTGGGAATTGTTTCGCCCTCCCCACGTTACTTTGCTAAAGTATATGTATGTCGAACGTGAATCAGCTTGACGAAAGCGATTAATAACGTTTTCTCTTTAAAAAAGTATTAATGATACTTAATTATTCTTTGCACCAATGTTCTTATTACAATTACAGATAGAATTAAAAGTGCCTGTGAAAAATAGTTATATAAAATAATCTTAACTAACTTTAAATAAATCTTAATTTAAATTTAAAATTATTCTTCTATAAAAATGTATCTATGATACAATTGTTCATAATTGTTCTTAAATTATATAATATATATAAAAGATAATATATTTCTAAGACATATGTTCGAAACAACAATGAAAGTTATTAGAGGAATAATGACATCGTTAATTTAACTATATATGTTCATTCTTTTAATGATCCTCAAGAAATTTTTGTTGCGAAACATCATACTGTTTATGTAGAAATCATGATTATCTTTATAGCGCTCGTTATTTTACGAAGTGGAAGTTTACATTAGTAGAAACTATTGTTATTTGCACCATCGTAATACGTGTATCTAATGAGTATAAGAACTAATGAAGTAGTAATAACAGGTTAGTGTGGGAAAGTGTATAACACGACACTCCTACGTTTGCTTCGTGATGAGAAGGTCTTTTCTTTGAATTGGTTTTGGTCGATATAATTATATGTATATATACTTTATGGCATGATAATCGTCGGAGTTATCGGTTATAGGACGAATTAGAAGAGACAAGTCAAAAGTCAAAGACACTTAAGTCACATGAATAATGAAGAAACGTTGTTATATAAAAGATAGAAAAATATAAATGAAAAGACAAAGAGTGAAAAATATAAATATTTTATAAATTAACTTTTCATTATATTATTATAATGATAAATACAGTGATAGGATTATATTAACATTTGTGATTGTAGGTATTGTTATACATAATATATCAATTTTTTACATTAAATAATAATCGATATACTCCAAATTTATGATGTACATACAATGCGAGTAACAGATCGCAATAAATACAGTTATAATAAAATGTGAAATGTTCGAGTTGCTCTTAGAAATATATTTCAACATAAATTTAATTCTTTTCAATTTGTTGATTTCTTAAAACTTGTAATCAAACCCAGAAAGCCTAAGCATCTAACACACGGTGGTGGCGAAGTCGGAATTCGACGGCAAGACAGAAGTCAGAAACTCATGGAATGTTATAGTACAGCGTGACGTCTCGCGGAAGTCTTCCAAGTCTTGGTTTTATCTACATTATTAACCGGTCGAAACCTCACGGCTGTGTACTTAAATCCAATCTAGAAATCTCACCCTTCTAGTCTCCCACTTCGCTAACCTCGGAGAGAAAGCAAAGGTCGACGGAGACTGGCAAGGGCGATTACCCTCCATTATTCACACGCTCGGTTCGTATCGCTGAGTGATACCTGAGAGAAACTTGTCGAACATCCGTCTAATGTTCAGTGATACATCGAACTACATTACGTCACCATTCACTTGCTATTGTTCCGTTATTGGCATAATTTATTTGGAAAGATTAATTTCTTAGGTCCTTATTTTTTTTTTATTAAATACTATTTGATATTTTTGCTGGCAATTTTAACTGGTTATTTAATTGCATGGTTTTTTAACGTATTTTTTGCTAATTAATGTTATTTCGTTGTTATTTTTTAAATGTATTTAATAAAAAAAAAACAGTCAAGTTAAAATTCTTTCTTAATATCGATGTCTCTGCTTACTCACAATAGTATTTATAACTGGAAATTGTCTCAATTGTATTATTTACCTAGTATTTATCGAAAGATTACAACTGATTCATATGTTAAGAAATCATATATTCCTTATATATTTAAGTACTCCAAATATAGTAAACAAATATTATTATTTTGGTCGACACGTCAACGACGTGCTTTCCACAGTTTGAACGATCAGCTTAACGTTGACAAAACTAAGATTTCCATGTGCCACCTGAAATAACTCGCGACCAAAACATTTCTCGTCTGTGACTACTACATCATCGGAATCACGACAAATGTCGATGACGGTTTCTCGCCAAGCGTAAAACAATTTATAATATTGCCGCGCACATATTTCACACCTGAAATAATTTTCTTTGTTTCTCGTGATCCATAAAGAATCGCTTCGAGATATCAACTTGATAATTTATTAATATTGTGCCATATAATTATAAACAATGTAAATTATTTGGATGTATAAAGAGATTGTAAATCCAGATAAGTTGAAGGCATTTTACTGTTTTAGGTTGGATATCTAATTATTTAGCTGAATTGAAAATGTTATATATATACACACACCATTCGGAGAATTGTGATATCACAGGACAAAATGAACTAGTGCAAAAAAGAGCAATTATTTTTTTTACAAAGATAGTAAAAGTTGTAGATGAAAAAAATATTATTTTATTTATGTTGATAATAATTTTATAGCGCAAAGATTCTAATTTATTTTTTATTTATATTATGTCTTTCGTGAAGGAAATGTTATGATTTCTCATTTAAAGTTGTAAGTCAGAGATAAGGCAAACGTTCAAAAAGATTTCAATTCAAGTAAAAATATTAAAAGATCCACCTACAAATGTAGTGCATGCATGAAGCAACTGACTATAAAAAAGAAAGAAACAAATATATCTAGGCTACCTTAAGTTTTGTGATATTTCAACATCTGTTCATTTTTATACGGTCACCACATGCGTCTGTCGTTTTTCCTTATCACGCTTGTCATTGATTACCAGTGGCGTAAGAATCGGAATATCCGATTTCTTTCGAGCTCCATTTTGAAGAATCTACTTCCGACGCTTTCATTCATATGCAATACTGTTCTCCAGATTTGGTTCCCTGACTACGTCTCGAAAGAACGTACGTCCAATTCTAGAATTGAGTTGACGGGTTTATATCCCATTTTATCTGTTCTTATAAGTAAAATTACGATAATTTAATCATCGTGTTAAAGGACGGCTATAAAAAACTGCTTTTTATTATTTGGATAGCAAGCGAAAATAATAAAAATTAATTTTCATAAAATATACAATATATTACTTTACTTTAAAATTCTGATTATATTACCAATAACAAATCCATATTGAGTAGAACTATATAAGTGTCATATTTTAATTAAATCAATATATTTATTAATAAAACATAAGTTTGCCTTAAACTCAGTCTATTTTTATCAAAGATAGATTATTTAATATTTTACAAAAGATTACTTAATCATGTATTGAAATCTTTTTGAAATATATATTATTACTTAACTATTATTATAATCTTTTTTAAATAAATGATATCATGGAAGAATAAATTAGAACGATGTATATATTCGAAATGTTTCAAGTTATTGAAATATTATTCTACACGATTGTAAACAAAAGTAGAAAACATTTACAAAGAAAAGAAGTATAACTATTTCATATGTCATAAATTTCTTCTCTTATCGTTATTGAAAGCTGCATTTCCTGTCTTTGCAACATCACTCTTTGCATGTTGTGGAGATAAAGGTATCTTCGTATATCACGCGGGTAGAAGAAAGGAGTCTCGGACTAAGAGCTTCCCGAGAATACCCAGTTCTCAGACAGTGAAACTTAATTAAAAGCACGCGCGATGATTATTTGCGTAGCTGCCGTTCATCGTTTATTTTGGAAATTGCATCGCTTAGGCAACGCTTTCTCACGAACGGGTTTGGAATCCTTTTCGATATAGCTGTACGGAATGCTTTCTGAAAGAAGCTCTCTGAAAATTTAGATATGTTATAAATTGAAACGGGTTTGAGAAAGAGAGAGAGAGAGAGAGAAGGCAAGTTTTTGTCATATCTCAATCAATAATAACTAAATAAACGGACAATTTAAAAAGAAGAAGTAGAAGTTGAATAAGTCATATTGCCTTTTGAATTTGAATAAAAAAAATTTTGAATTACTTGAGAAGCTCATATCTCACTTCCATTTTCAAGATAGGTCGTAAAATTAACATACGAAATCCATTTTGAAGAAATCATGGTCAATCGAAACAGCTATCAAATAGCTAACTTCATGTAAGTTTGACGAAATTATAAGTACATTTTGAAAAATTTCAGTGCGACTAATCTACATAATTTCGCACATAGGATTAATTCTGTTTATCATTTACTTAGTTTACTTTTCTTTAGTACGAGAATGATTTCAATCGAATAATTTTATAACGGTTTCAAGTAAAATTGGCGAAATAATCGAAAGGGAGAGACCTGTCGATGTACAATTGAAAACGCCGTGGCACTCGTGTTAGACGCTTAAGAGATGAAGGGGTTATCGCTCCCCGCTGGAGGAAGGAGGGAGAGAGAAAGAGTGAGCGTACCTATGCCAGAAGTGTAGGTACGTACGCCGACCAGAGGAAGAAACGACGGGGTGAAGGTAAATGAAGAAAAAGGGACAGAGAAAGAGTGTCCGCGAGAGGGTAGGAACCGTACGCGCGCGCGAGAGAGAAAGGGTGCGATGAAGCCGCGATGGGGGTACAGTCGAGGGGGAGAGGAGGCGAAGCGTCGGCTAGAATAAACACATAGATGTTTTCTTTGTTCCTCTAAACTAAACAACCAACGAGGAATCTAAACAGAGGCCAGAACCCAAATTCAATTTGGTCGCCGCCTCCGTCTCTACCTTCAGCTGTTCTACGGACGAAAGGTATCCCTCCCCCCTCCCACCCCGATCCTGCGCCCTATCTGTCCATTTCACCCTTATACACTTAACGCTGCTGCAGGACGGTACCTAATATTTACCACGCCTCTCTTATACCGGATAACCGACCTCGCACACGCACGCACTTGGCCCTTTTAAACAATACGCGCTAATGCACGCTGCGTATGCGAGCTTCGGATGGACGCAGACATCATTTGATGTGATTATCTCATGGATCGTTTTTCATTCCAATAACCATTTTCAAAGATATCTCTCGAACATACTTTAATTATATTATATGTATAATTAAACTATATAATTTTGTACGCTGCGTGAGCGCGCTTACATGTGTCTTTCTGATTAACATGTGCTTAGACTATGATTAGATCGAAACTATATCGGATTGAGTTTTTTGATCACGAAATAGATAAATAAATTTAAGAGGGGTGCAGAAATGGGATGTGCAGAATTTACAAGAAATCTACAGATAATGAAATAAATCGAATTTATTGAAGTCTACAATATGTTGCACGCAAACTCGTTGTACTGAACAAATAGGTTTCTTTTATCCGATACAAACAATTGTCGAAGAGGCAATTCTGAGCGAAACAGTTTATCAATAATATCACAAGATTATACAAATATTTGCCATCCGCTCTCTTTTATTACTGCGCAACGATATTCATATATATGTATATCGCAGAGGCGAGGAGACGGAGGTGCCAGCCACGTTTGCTTGTATCAAGATCGATCGGGAAAAAATCGTTCTCCTTTTTTCTGTCCTCGCTATCGTGGACGGACAACTCTTCTGCATGTGCTAGCGGAAATCCATTCATTTCGATATTTAACTGCCGCTGCGCCGTTTATTCCGTAACCTAGCGCGATCACGTATCTGATATCAGTCGGCGCGGCGACGCGGCGATATACGTGCGAAAGGTACGTACGTCAATACGTTGGACGGCAAGAAATTATAACAACGGAGCAAAAGTCTATTAGGATTTTCATTTCCTGAATAAATAAAACTCGTCGAATCGTTTAATACGCCGGGGAGGAATTCGCACGTGCATGCGCTAATCCCTGCTTTCCTCGTCGGGGATAGGAACGTGTATGAGCATACTCTCAACGCGAATGTGTACCGGCGGCGTGCCTGTGCGTGTAACTAAAGCTTGATTCACATCGAGGTATACCTATCTTATTCGCCGATCCACTCGATGGACTTCACAATAAAGTTCTAGGCAAAAAAAGTTTTGCTTTAAATTCAGTTACTAAGATATTTAAAAAAAAATATCGTAGCAATTGAATGTGAATTGACAGATTGACGTTGGAACACAAATGTGAAGATAAACGTTTCGCGAATGAATAATCACGATTCAGACGTTGAACATAAATATTTTGGGTAAATAATACATACAATCAGAATATTGGCCGCGAAATCGATTTATATAATACTTCTCTTCGCGATGATATAATTGTATTTCGTATACATACTTTTATCTAAATTAAGATATCTTATTGTTAGTTGGTTGGAAATATGAAATTCGACCGTGTAATAAGAAGAAGTTATCAAAAAGAATTACCAGTAAAAGCATTGCTGCTATTAATGCACTTGTAAAAGATCATATCAAGGATCTTATAATCCTGGCAATGTAAAATTTTCATCGTTTGTCTGCAGCCTTCAATGCACGTTTTTATTCTATACTGTTTTTTATTCTATACTGTATAAAAATCTGAAAAAATTTTACATACTTGTGGAAGTTTCAACAAGTTTACATTATCACAGACTATATTTTGGATTGTATTTTACTTATTTTTTGCAGAATTAAATTTATTTAGCAGAATTTACAATTAATCCTCGGGAAGTCGCGGTATATTTGAGAGATACAATACATGCAAAATGTATTTGTAAATATCTTTAAGTAGTGATCCTATTGACCTATTGTGGATAAATAGTAACTGTTATAGTCATTAAGATTCTAACAGTACATCGTATGTGATCGAACAGTTGAGATTACATTACAATATCACATAGAAAAATATAAATTTTGATAATTTGTAGTTATTTCAATAAAACATAACATTTTCCACGAATTCATTTCTTTTTGCAAAAGAAAACTGCAGAACTGATTGAAGATATTTCTATATCTCTCAGATAACGTTTCGGTGTTAAATTAACGATCATGACCTCCCGAAGGTGAAAAAAATCGACTGTCTTGTGGATGTAATATTGCAGATTGAGAGGGTTAAGAATTATACAAAGCAATGGTACGCAAATCAGGAAAAGCATCATTGGTTAAATATTTTTTCTTGGAAATCTATAGGCTTTATAATTCGCTTTTCATACAACTTTATATCTTCTACGATCTAATTGCGCAAAGATAATTGGAATAATCGCGTGTAGAGTTTCGTTGAGAGTTTACGGCTGAACGCAGCGTATCTCGCGGAACTCCGCGAGTCCAGAATCGAGGAAAGATCGAATGCTATACCGTGGCTACATGCGGATCGTTGAAGGACAGCCTTGGCGGTAGTAGCAGCGAGTCCGAGGAAAAAAGGGAAGTGAAATTAAAAAGTATCCTCTCACACAGAGCGATGCGGCCGTCGCGGAGGCAACGTGCAGGTCCTTCTCATCCCTTGCCCCGAATAAACGCGTACATCCTCTATTCTCCCTTGTAATAATCCCTTCCGGTTAATCTGCTCCAATGTAGCCTGCAGCGAGTATCCGATGAACATCGTACATACCCCCCCATCCAGCTGCACGTCGGCAAAAGTACCGGCTTCCTGCGCCAGTACACACTTCACATTGTAGGGTAGAACCACCCTCCCCATCTCCCGTATTTCTCCGTGAAAAACGAGTAAATAAATACAAATGTGCGGAACTCGCACGGTCCACCACTGAAGAAGAGAATGTTACACGTTCTTGCCGAAATCGCCTGAAGCAAAAAGAGTGTATTTGAAAAGGAAAAAAAATCGGCTTATCTAACAAATTACATAAAGCATATCGTTGGAAAATATATTTGAATTAAATTGAACACATTTTGCGTATTCTAAATTGTTCACCGAAATTTTTATGTTCATTTATCGTAAACAAATATTTGTATATCGTAATTTGTAAACAAATTGTGAAAGCATATTTCTTCTAAATTTGACATTTGTAATATATGCTAAATTAGCACATTTTTTATTTATATATATTAGAATTTTACTTTATATTTTGTTTATTTCTTCACGTTTTAAAATTCATTATATATATATTTTCATGTTAATAGTTTATTTATTGATAATACATAAATGTTAGTTTTACTGAAAAAATATGCATCCACAGTTCGCTTACAAATTATGTCGTGTTACACTTTTTGTGCTAAATTCTTTTATATAAAATTTGTGTTATTTTCTAATATGCATTCATTTTATATACTAAATTAACACAAAAATTCGAGTAGATTATTAGAGACAAAACGCTTAAATGTTAAATTTAATTAATTTTTCAACTGTGTATAAACAGCACTTTTTGAAATTACATTGAAGATTGAGAAAGACATAACGTTCGTTTTGTAGTACTTTTATTGAATATAGAAAATAAACTATATATATATATATATATATAAGCGACTCGATTTATTTCACATTTTATTGAATTGTGATGAGAGCACGAAGCGGGGAAGTGCTATGAAAGAGAAAAGGTTGAAAGGTGGAGAGCAAGTCTGCTCAAAAAAGCGCGAGGAGAAGCAGCTCTCGGTACTTTCCTTGTTCCATGTAAATAATGTACATTGACGAACAAACGGCTGAAATTATAAACGAGAAAATGAGAAAGAGACATGACTCATTTTCTGCAGTGTGCGCCCGCTGAACAGAAAGTGTGCTATATCTATAAACAAATATATACCCATACCATATGTATACCATGGTTTAGGAGGAACACGATATTCATTCGCCAGTCCTGGGCAAAGAATGTTAAGTAGTCCAGTGCGCGTTCCCCTTTTACTCCCCCGTCACCCTGCTTCTCCCCTGGCCACCTCCTCCGTCGATCCTTCTGATATTTTCATCTATCCGTGTAAATGTACTTAGCGTGCGCGCAAGCTGCCGAGCCGGCAAGCTTTATTACGTGAATTTGGAAGCGTTGTAAGCGACTGAAGGGGGATGAGCTCTGGAAGGGTGTACAGAGGGAAGATATACGTTTCGCCGGTTTCGCGCCCGGCGGGCGGTAGCGCGAATGGGGTGGCTGAAGGGGGTGGTCGGCGGCGGGTGGTCGCGAGAGGGTGGATAGCCGCTGTACCGTGCCAGCTCTGAGAGACCGGGCTCTTCATTTCAGTGGATATGCATTTTCCGTTTCCAACCCTCTCCGCGCGCCATTCCTCGCAAGCCGCTTCTCCGAGCTATCCTCTGTCGGTTGCTCTTATTGCTCCCTCATACTTACTGGATCGTAGATGAGCGGCGCGATAGACGGTATGCATGCGTATATGCGCACGGAAGCGCGAGAGTACTGTTAATTCGGTTTACGAGCTCCTATTAGGAATATAAGGGAAACTAACGACCGGCGTGGTGCGCCATTTCGAAGTTGAGACGAGTGCGCTGCGTTGCACGCACACACTCTCGAAAGAGGGAGGAAGAGAAAAGGATAGCTAAGCGAGGCTGTCCTTCAAGTGTGTTCCTTTGCGAGTAGCTTCATCGTTTACACATCGGGGCGGACATCGGTGTTAACAAGAGGGCTGTTGGAGAGAACACCGTTGTGCTGCGAGAATTCTACCGATGCGATGCCGGTACTGCATGTGACGCAACTTCTAAAGGAATAATATAGTACCGCCGCATTTTTAAGGCACATTATATAGCGTGGATTATTAAATATGAAAATGATTTTCTCTGAAGTCATCATCTTTATTTCGATATTTTTAAAAATATGAGTAATTTGTTTTTAGATTTTGTTTGCATTCGCATTAAAACTAATTAGATACGTATTATATATATAAATAGATATATATTAAATACAATCATGATAGATATGCAACTGAAAGGCTACTGAAATGCGTAAGTAGCAGAGAATTATATCGTTGAAACACAGTATCAGATAGCTTGCGTGTATCAGATAGCAGAGGAAAAAAGATAATTCTGTCGAGACGAAACGTAAGCAGTATTATACCGCCGGATGTTCCAGGATTACACCAAAAATTAGAATAACGTCGACTACGATCAACCGGACTTACTTCTTCATTCTTTTAATTTTTATTCTACTAGTAAAGTGTGTTGTTTTTTTTTTCTTTCTAAAAGGAGATGCAACCAGAAACGAAGCGTTAATTTTACCGTGTAATGTCGACAAGACGGGCATTGTTGTTGTTCGTACAACGACGTACGGTGTCGCCGGCGGCGCGCGTCATGAACTGGTTAAAAAAGAAATCGTGCATGCCGTCGGTGTATACAGGAAGGTAATTGGATATCGCACATCTCGCGGACGCAACATGCACAACGAACACCACTGCTGATATGTCGAGACTCTCACGGCAGCGGTTACTACTTGGAATTGTTTTCGCGTTCGAGATTACAGTGCACCGTCTCCTTTTCCTTCTCTCCTTCTCGTCCAGGAGGGTATATAAGCACGCGATAACGATCCGATTCATTAACACAATATTTTACTCGGTAACCGCGAATTATTGAATTAAAGGATTATAGATTTCATATAACAATAAATTTCAATTCCAGAGAAATATATTACTTGTATAACACGGACGCGTAATCATTAATGATTTAATAATAATTTTAACATTAACTCTTGGAGGATCGAAGCTTTTTAATAAAGAAATTTAAAGAAGACCTGAACTGAATTCAACGACTCTGAAAACCTTTAGAAAACAAGAGTTTTCGGGGTTGCTGAATTTAATTCTGATTTCAAAATTCTAAAATTTAAATTTGCGTGTGTAGCACTGATAAATTTCAAATAGATTCTGGTATTGGAAGCTTAATGTTTTCTTTACTTTACAAAATTTCCTTAAAACTGAGTTTTGCAATTATTTTTCTGAAACTCTGTCTACCATATTGGACTAATATTTTGATTTTTTTCCTTTTGAGAGATACCACAGATTTAAATAAAATAAATGCTATCAAATTATCCTGTAGATCAAGTTTCATAAAAATCCAGCGAGCTGTTTACAAAATAAAAGGGTATAATCCTAAATGGAGTTGATTCATAAAGGGTTAAGGATCTCTCTCTAACAATAATTTTAATAAAATTTGAATTCCAGAAATATTATTTGTACGATGTGATTGTAATTGCGGGAAAAAATTCAATTACTTTATATGCAGTTTGAAGTACGCATAAGTGCCGAATTTGAAAAATATCTCCCGAAGCGTACAAAGGGATATTTATGAGTTAGTTTCTTAGTGTATAATCAATTAATCAGAGACCATGTATAAACTACCGAATGAACGTGACGTCGAGTGATAACTGCATGAAGAATGTTTCTTAGATACAAATCAGGGTAAGAGAGAGATAACTGAACTTTTTGCTTACACACTAAGCGCGAGTGTGCGAGTAACAAGCGAAGAAATAAAAGCATTGCTGAGCAACCAACAGCCACGGCTAAACATGCCCATCTTTCCCCCCCCCCTCCCCCCTTCGCAAGTTTTTACTTCGATATATACACGTGTTATTTATCGTTCGTCACGTATTCTCGAGGCCAGCGAACGCGATGGTATGGAAAGAGTCGGGAGAAAGAGGGCGAGGGGATGCCGGTTAGTTTGCATTCGCGTTAGTATGTATCGTTGATTCTCGTAATGCACTGCGCAAGTATTAGTCGCGGCGATACAGTAAATTGCAACGTTAACGTATCTGCTCGATATGCTAAATTATTTTCGCCGCTTCGATATACCCGATAAAAACCGCCGTCATATCATGCAACCTCGCGATATCATCTCTACGATGTTTTGTGTTACATATCTGTAAAATGTCATACCTTAAAAATAACTTGATAAGGCATTGTACAACAGTCTTCCATCTCCCTGATGCTTTCGGTAACAATAACTTTGGATTTTCCTGTGATTTTTATTTATACGCATTCAGAATTATTTTGAATTTAATTAAAATATTAAATTGTACTCGCGCGGTATTTTTAAATAATAAATATATCTTGCGCTGGTAAGTTCCTAGAACGTTTAATATAATTTTATGAAAATTTGTGAAATAGATGAGAACTTCATAAATCGTGAAACACATAATTATCTGCAGTCTCTCCATGATTATTTACGATTTTTGTAACATCCGCTGTTTAACATTACAATAAAATTAAAATTATAACAGATTAAAAATGCAGAAAGAGGCGGCAACTAATTAAAGATTGCGTTATTCATTAATATGTAAATTTTGCGCTGGTGCCGCGAATTAAAGAAACCTCTTCGAGTGCAAGAGGAAGTCTCTCATCCTCCCGCATCTCTACCCGACCGCAGAACCGTGGGTCTTCGTGGTCGGATCTTAAATTCATTTTATTTCCGGCCGAACGATCCCGGCGAAAAGGTTTAAACGATTTATCATCTGCGAATCGTGTGCTTTGGTCAGACGCTTCTTTTACAGAATACCGAAACTTTCCCAGCCTCATCTTCTCTTCTTTTTCATCTCTTTCGTTTCCATCGTCTCTTTATTGTTATAAATAGACGCTTTCTTTTTATATAGGGCAAATTTTATTGAGACTGCTACTTATGCAACTAAAATATAATATTTATTGGGACGCATATCATGAATCATTAACTCTTCCACTAATTTTTAAGTGAATACATATCTCACATGTTGTAGGGTAGAGCGAGGCTTTTTCCATTTCTCGCGATAGTGTTTATGTTCCTGCTACAGTATATACCGAACGTTTGGAGATCATGCTTACGCTCTTAAGAAGCGGTCATGATTGTATAAAGTAGTTGTAAACGTACGTTATACTACAAGAAGATATTGTTTGCTGCTATAAATTTTATATTACTTTAAAGTCAAAACTGAAAGGCCCGTCCTATTTAACAAAACATTCATGGCACATATTTTCTATCTGTGGACTTTATTCAGTAATTTGGTTATTTTTGCGTTCATCTTGATATGAAATTTCGTACGTTATTACTGTATCAATAAAATCTTTGCATAAGTCATGACGAATAGCATGTCTCTTTTACGCCTACGGGACATTTCATTCAGACACTAAAGGGAAGTCAAACATATTTCTCGATAAACGAACCATGGCATAGAAGGGAGGCCTTTTTGGCGGAAGGGTTGAAGCGGAGCGATGTTCTGGATCGACCATCAAAACGTAGGGAGGAGAGGTGGAGGGAAGAAATCGTGAAGGAAACGACAGGGCTCCGGACTATCGTTATCAACAATTCAATAGTGTTTAACTTATTTATGTCCCGTTAAATGCCTGGGCTAATTAGATGGCGGCGCAAAAGATCTCTTGTACCTTCGGCGGGCCCTTTTCTAAGGCTTGGCGTCTCTCGGGGTGTAATGGGTGGTCGGAGAGTGGGAGATCGGAGGCCTCCCATAACCAGCCAAAGACAGACAATGGCAAAGAATGGGCCAGGAGTCGCTCTGAATAGGCCTCAAGACACTGAACGCTATAATGCGAAAGACTCCATTGTGACCCGGGCAGTTAAGTGCTTCTGTCTGGTCTCCAAAACGAAGTGGGCTACTCTCGGTGTCTTGCGCCCTTTCATTCCGGCTGCTCTCTCCGTCCCCGCTCATCACCTCGTCACCTCCTCGTCAATTCGAGGAGGGTGGCGGTCGCAGATCATCCGCGGAGTTGCGGAAACTGTGGAACGCGTTCTTTCGGGGATAAAACGCGGAAATGGAGTAATAAAACCGCGAGTATTTTTGACTTCATTAATAATTACAAATATTTAATTCACGAAGTACATAGCTCTGTTTTCTCAGAAAGAAAAAACAGTTTTCTGTAAAAGATTGTAATTTATAAACAATATATTTGTGCTTAAAGTATTTATATATTTATTAACGAGAAATTCATTATGTGATGTTTATCATTTATAAAATGTCTAATAAGAATGCCTGGATATCGATAGAAATAAATTAGTAATATTTGTGTTGCTAACGCATACATATCGAAAAATATAGTGGCTCTTTCTCCATAATTTTTTTTATGACAAAAGGATTATTCGGTCGAACTCTAAAATAACAAGCGCGGCGCTCTTAAAATTTAGTACAATAATATCTGAAGTCGAGAGTGCTAGTAGGTGAGCCGAAAAAGCGAGACCAGTTTCGAGGTGGCTGGGAACAGATGGCCGATCAGATACCAGGGATTAAGAGAAGAGTAACACAACCCCCCGAGGTACGAGAGAAATGTGTATTAATTTTTCAAGTTTTTTAATTAGCGAATGTCTCCGTTCCGCCTTTCGGCCGGGACATTTATATTAGAACTGCCGTACTGCTCTCCTGCTTTTCTTCTATCTTTCTCTTTTCTCTATGTTGAATCGTTGTTCCTCACCTCCAACAGCCGGTTACTTTCCGAGTTGCCAGCTTCCTTTCTCCTTCTCTTTCTCTTCTTTCATTCGTTCCGCTCTTGCTCATTTTCTCATTTACCTTCCCCGAGATTTGAAACGCAATGCCTTCCGCCAAGCAGGACGAGCTAATCTGTTATTCGTAATTACGCATTAAATAATTATTATCCATAGGCCGTGATGTACGTGTGTGTGTGTGTGTGTGTGTGTGAGTTGCGTCGAGATTTATAATCGGAATGCGCAAATTACTCGCGTGAAATTTACTAAGCTTTGGAAAGTGAACGTTTTTTTTTCTATTTAAAAAGACGTATTGAAAATTTAGATCTCTTATTTAATAATACTAATTATTAATTATATTGATGTATTATTTAAATAATAATAAAATTAATTGGATGGTACAGCATAGCTTGCGCGAATTAACATCTATAACTAAGAAAATTTAATGATTTAACTAACAAATCGTAATGTCATTTAGCTGTCAACTTTGCTTTATCATAAAATACTGACTGTTCGTATGTCATAGCTGTAAATTTGTTGAAGTAGTGAAGTCTTTAGCTATGCTTTTTTCCGTGATTATATTATAAATTAAATGAACATGTTTAATACACATTTTTCAATTCGATCGCAATGATTATTATTGTATATATAGATATAATTATTTCAAAATTTATTATAAAGATTTAATAAAAAATAATTGTACACATGACATTTAACAAATTATCGAGATGTTATATATCCTTTCGCTTTTGATTTATTCTACTAGAATAATTGTATCGTTCAATTGATTCACTGCGTATCGAAGTATCGAAGTTCTTGAAACCGATAGTGAATTCCGTCGCGAGAACAAAGTCTGTGGGGGTGGTCCTGCCGACCTGCCAAAGGGAGTTTCACATTTAAACCAAATTGAGATTTCGTGGGGGTGGTTTTCTGTAACTCCGCGAGGGAGCCGAGGGGTAAAGGAAGGGAGCGGATTGACTCGCCCGTATTTATTGCTCCGTACTTCTGATTTTCATTGGACTGATGCTGCCTGCCCTGCTCTCGCCCCCCGGTACCCCCGTGCGTTCTCCCCGGTATGCGGTATCGCGGAGGCGCACTCCCGCCAAACAATAGCTCCCATATAATTGCTTTTATAGCTCACTGAACGCTAAATATTCCATACTTTTCTTTCTGCTCCACGGTCCCGTCGTTCGTTCCCGATCATCAGCGAACCGATTGGGTAAATAGAGTCGCGAAGAGCTCGCTTGGGGGGTGACTTGTTCCAAGACAGATCGAAACGTACTCTCAACGGGCGTAAACTCGAGTGATTTAAATTCCACCAAGCGGTTTCCCCAGTTTTATTTTTCCATATGTATCGAAAACAATTTAATATTCATGTCGTATTATTTTTGAAGTCAATTTTTTTTTCATAGATGTTAATATAGAGGTCAATTTGTGTTCAATTATCTATACTCGAATTGTTGTATGTATACCGGACATTGTTCTGTGTGTACGATTTGTATTTTGAGTTTGCGAATATTAGATAGATGATTGGTATTCAAAAGGTACGTTAATCAGACGAAGGAAAAAATTTGGCGAATTCTGTCAATCGCTAAACGAAAACTTTTCAATGAAGTAGGCGGCGCGGGCAATCGCGGCTCTACGTCGGCGTATCCGCCCGACCGACGTCAATTACGGATTCCTAACGTCCCGAAAAGCGACGGGCGCACCCCTGTAACGAGGCAGTTTGTCCAGCTGCTCGAAACCGCCCTCGGGAAAGAACTCCGACGTCCACGAAAAAGGAACGATCCGTCCCGGCGCGTTTCCCGCGGAACCTCATTCGCCGAGCTTACCGCCGACGACAAGAGCGATGACCAGGGTGAGAGATCCTCTCTCACCCTCGTCGAAGCCATTCGAACCGATCTCAGCACCCCCCTCTCCCCATTCCCCCCCCCCCCCCCT